>NW_018237707.1:27044-28842 GCF_001263595.1 Phalaenopsis equestris | reverse complement strand
AAGATATTTTTATATTTAGTGCTTTTCTTCTACAAAAACTCTTGTTATCTTTTTAAGTTTGTACTGTTTTTGTCAAAATATTAAAATTACCAAAAATATTTAAACTTTCTTTACTACGAAAGCGCCTTTAGTTTAAATAATTATCTTTTTAAAAATAGAAAGTTTTCCCAAAAGTGCATATCGCATATCCTCCATGTGGGTTCGATATTCAGGTCTTAATTAAAAAGTCCAATATTACTTGATAACGATATGTATACTTGTGTAGTATCCCAATATAAATTAAAATTTAAATTCTTATTTTTATTTAGGATCAAGTTTTTGGTTTTTTTGCGAAATAAGGAAATATAAGTGAAAAATATAATCAGAATTATCATTATACTGTTGCATATAAGCAGTTATCGGGGATCAGTTAAGAAACTTAGCCCTATCATAATCTCTAATTCTTATTGTATCTCGAAGGAGAATAAGCAAAATTAGGCTCTGATTATCATATCATTTGAAGAATCACTTGAAGAAACCTGGGTTATTTTTGAACTAATTCAAGGGAGACTTCAAACTAGTATAAAACTCATTAACCTTAGCTTTTTTTCTTTAAGCTAGAATTTTTTAATTTTTTTTTTGAACTAATATATAAAATCCTTTTAAATTAAATTTAAGATTAGTATGCTAGTAGTTAAAACTAATTTAAAAATAACAAAACTCTTATGAGATCTATAACTTAGACTTAGAATCTGAATACTACTTGACCTCATGTTTACTTGTGTGATTAACAAATGCATCACTGAACAGAGAGAGGGTGTGCAGATTACATCTGCAACTAAACACTTGAATAAGTAATGTTGTCATCTAGTTCATGACAACTTAAAACAGTATATGTGCAACAAATATCCATTTCAATATCTTAGACTAAGAGAAATAGCATTTATGTTATTAGTATAAGTTATTTTTATTTTATTTTTGGCATTCATTTGTGGTTATCTAAATTTATTCATGGTTTAAATATTAGTAAAAATAATAAGTCACAAGTGTGCTAGTATATTAGTCCAGGTTGAAATCAACTAAGCCACTATTTCTTATCCCTCTATCTTTTTCACTTCATGAAAGAAAATTTCAAATAAGTATGGCTAGAAATCTTTTGTGGATTCATATTTAATGTTCCTTTTTTAAAAGTTGCTTTCAGTTGAAGTAATAGAAGTTTGACTTATGAAGCCTTAATGTAGTGACTAAATTTTTGTATTTTGTTGGGTGACTTGGAACTACCAACATTGGAGAGAGATTTTATCTATTTATCATCTTTTTATTTTCTTACAGTTTATTTATTCTATTTTTATTCACATATCTCTCTTAAGTTGTAGAGATTTTCTTTAAGTTCATGTGCTTTTACCTATTATTTTCTTTAAATTAAGTAATTTTTATAAAAATGTTATCAATCGAACAATTTTGTTTTCTTTCTTTAGTTATACACACTAAAATTTTCATATCACAACACCAAAAAAACACTGCACTGAAAAACTAAGTTAACTATAAAGTACCTACTGACCAAAGGAAAATATGTTGAAATTTTCATACCTATTTTACACTAATTTTGATGATATTGCACTTTAAAGAAAAGTATTTTTGATGTTTTGTTGTAGGTATGTTGAATTATGGTCATTCGAGCAAAAAGATGCAAAAAAGAGCGAATTTGGAGCAAAAAGAACCAAAATATGAAGATTTGATCTTGGGCTCCGACGGCGGGCTCGATGCCGCCGATGGTAGGTTTTTCCTGAGTCTAGAATTAAATATTCTAGAAGGCCCT
>NW_018237707.1:19979-21385 GCF_001263595.1 Phalaenopsis equestris | reverse complement strand
GAAAAGGTACTTCTACCTTGGAAGCCTTTGGACCCAACTCAGAAGTTCCCAGCCAATGAAAATGAGAATGATATGACTATTATTACGGATCAATCGTCTATGAATTCACTTCATATTCAGCCTTTAGTTCCGGGCAAGATACTAGTGATCCTGCGCAGAATCAAGAAACAGGAGAAATAGGTTCAAAATGTTATGAATGCAATTAACAATATCTCTGATTTTTTTTATCATCTAGACTGGAGGATGAAAGAGCATTTTGATCACTCTGGACATATTGAAGGAAGTTTGATACGATTGATGAGAAAGATAGGATTGATAGAAGAGGACTCTACTGAAGAATTCCCATACCAATCCTTCTATAACATCTTCGTTCAAGTTTAATCGATGGGTGATATCAGAGGAGAAACAAGCACTGAATCGGAGGAGTAGTAGATTTACTTTACTACATGTATGTCTATGTGTGTGATTTGATATGAACTTATGTACTTTCAAATTTTGCTTTTAGATCTCAGTATAGTTGAGATTGAGCATAGAATGTTTGTTTTCAGCTTTTATAGTGTTGTGGCTTGGATTGCGATGCTGAATTGATGTATTAAGGTTGAGAAAATACCAAACTTATGTGTGTTGTGTAACGTATATTGTACCCCTTGAAATTTATATTAAAATGTGGGGTTTTGTGTTGTGAAAGTTTATTTGTGATAAGTACATCATTTAATCACTTAAAATTATGTATATAATGATTGAATGGATGTCGTTGAGGCTTGAAATTGATTAAAATTGCAAAAATCTGGAAATTGAACCAAATTAATAGAGCTTGCCGACGGCGCCCTCGACGCCGTCGATGACAGATTTTTCCCGAGAGGTATTTTCAATTTTCAATAAAGCGCGCTGACGACGCCAAACACTTCGCTAATGGCAATCTTGCAAAACACACCTTTAACCACGATTTTGACCAGTCAACCGCCACTATTCATCATCCCCTTCCAGCTAAAAACGTAATTTTCAACCTAAGGCTTGAGAGATCTTGGATTTGGGGCAATTTCAAGGCTTTTGATACCAGATTTGATCATCTCTTGGTAAGAGCTTCACTCCAAACTAAAAATATTTGATTTTCACCATGGATTTCTTCCATATTGGGGAGATAAGAAAATATTGAGAATGTGAAGAAAATATTAGGAAGAAATTCATGGAATTTAGTGTTGAACTCTTAGAATTACTTTTGGAAGCCAGTATTTGAATATTTGAAGTATATTTTGGAATTTTTCTATGATTGTGGTTAGATTGAAATTGCTCCACGACAAAAGAGATGACTTGAGTTCGACGAGCCTTGCTTCATCAATGTGAAGGCTCAATTAAGATTTACTTCTGTATTTGAAGGAAAGAAGTGTATACAAGATCGAGTTTTT
>NW_018237707.1:15544-16547 GCF_001263595.1 Phalaenopsis equestris | reverse complement strand
TGGAGTTGAAGCTGGAGATGATGAAGAATGGGTTTACCCTATGAAACCCATTAGTAAAGCTAACTTGAAGACATATGAATCTCATGAAAAGTGGAGATCTGGGAGTAGGAGTCAAGAACCTTCTACTAGTAGAGATATCCCCTCTACTAGTTATGACATTCCTTCCTCTAGTTCCCTTACCCTTCATGATTTAATGAATGAGTTAACCTTGCAGTAGAAGAGTATAGTGAAAATAAATGAAATAATTGGGGGATTAGAACGTAGACATGATTATGATAGTGAGAACCTACAAAGGCATTTTGACTTCGGGATAGCTTACTACGAAGCTCAGGCCCAACACTACAGAGATGAGCCTGATGTTACTTTTCCTGAATACCCCCGTTATACTCAGTATCAGCTCAATCCACCTGCTGACCAGGGAGGTGAGGATATAGTATGGGATTTTGATATATGATAGTGATTGATGTACTTTTGTTTTGTGATTTTGTGATAGAGATAGATGTATGTTTGTTTGTACTTTTATTTTATTCTATATTTTATTTTATGTTTGCAGTTAGATAATTTTTAATTATTTTTATAAATGTTTAGTGTAGTAGTTTGAAATTTGCATGTGTAGTTATAATAGGCTTTGCTTAGTACTTTGTAAAATTGTAATTTGATGTGATTTTTTTTGCATTATGATGTATTTGTAATTGTTTTTATTCAGTATTGTGATGTGTTAGTGAAATCTAGTGTTTGTATAATGTTTATTTTTGTACTTATTTCAAAATTTCATTACCCAACAAATTCTCTAATGATTTATATGTATACAAGCTCCTAATATTACAGACCAGTTCAAAATGATGAAAATGCCTAAAGTGCTGAGGTATGATTTATATTTAAAATTTTTTTTTCCACCTGTATCATTCCATATTGAAAAATTTAAGTTTGGGGGAGGGAAGAAAAAGATTAACTATTATATGTTCTCAATTTAAATATTTTCAAAAATTATTAATATGATTTT
>NW_018237707.1:0-15306 GCF_001263595.1 Phalaenopsis equestris | reverse complement strand
GATTTTAGAGTGACAGACTAAAATCCTCAATTCGGTCCTATCGTTTGGGTGTTGAAGTGTAGATGTTAGCCCTCAGTCGAGGGGAACGTGGGAGCTCTGAAGAGAGAGTTGATATCCTCCTAGCCTAGCCGCAGATTCAGTAACCAAGCATAGGATTAGTCAATGTTCTTTGTCTCGTCCAAATGGTAAAGAATAGGTATGCTCCTATTTAACACAATACAATTTGAACTGATTCAATTTATCCATTCACTTAAATTTCTTGACAAGGAGAAGGATGCTTTCTTATATATTGAACTTTACATTAGAAAAATTTATTAGTAGAATTAGTTAATTTAGATTATATATAAGTGAGGAGATGCCTAATAAAAAATTGGCTTCACTTGGACCTACTTAAAGGGAAAATCTAAATACATTCTTGAACTTATATTTATGGAATAGCATCTTTTACTAGTAAGTTCTCATGAAGTTCCTATCATTTGAATATTTTAAGTGACGTGATATTACAACATATAGTCATTCTTGAAATGAATAAAAAACTAGAACTCTTAAACTTGTTGACTAGATAGTCTTGTACCTACAAAGTTAATTTAATTACTTAAAATTTTTCTAGCAGCAGTATCAAATTCTTGTATTTTTAAGCATGTATAAAGTCGTTGTCACCTACACCCATCCTATTTCTAACATATTGTATTTTTAAGCATATATAAAGTCGCTGTCACCTACACCCATCCTGTTTCTAACATACAACTTTTTAACATCTAAACATAATCAGCCGACATAAATTCATTCAAATCACAAACCTCTTTTAAAGCTCTAGGCCACATTAAAAAATAATTCACAAGATCCTCCAAGCTTCAAATCACATCCATTGGACCTCATCTATTCTCTTAGTCCAAATTAAATTATTTAACACAAACCACCACTCCAAAGTCAACGCTAACCTTGCATGACTTGTTAACTCAATTAAAAGTTATTAAGTCCTAACTTTATTGGATTATGTATACAAACATAATGTGGAACTCACATCTTAATTAGGGATTTTTATATCATTCTATTATGATATGAGCATTCAAATTAAAGAAATAATTAGTCAAATTTATTTATTTTGATCATCTTGATTGCCTATTTATACTTCATGCCAAAAGTTATGCTTAAATAGATAAGGATTATTTTTTAAAGCAAATAACTGCCCCCAAAATTTCTAAATACTTTATTGTGTGCTTACAATTGTGTCTTTGATTTATGTAATATTTAATAATGACTTTTTTTTGTTCTATAACTAGGTCAAAATTAAAGTTAGAATATTTTTAGAGGGACTTGCTTCATAAGCAAATGGAACTCAATTAAGTAATGCTTCCTATCTATAATTTAAGGATTCATCACCTTATCTTCTATGAAAGTGGTGGTAAATGGTTGTGTTGTGAGGCTAGAAGGAAACAACATAAAATCTTATGTTCCCTCTCCCTCATCATTATCATGCCTATAATTTTCTTAAATCTTATGTTTCATTTTTTTTTATCATCATCAATTCTTCAGAAATAAATATATCAATTAAATGATGTAAGTCTAATAGAAAAGAATATAATACTATTATAAATTACTTTTGAATTATGGTAGTAGGTATGTTCTACTAGAGCATAGACAATGATTGAAAAGATTAACAAAAGTAAGGGTTCTTAGTGAATGAGAGGCAATGGATATTATTTTATAGTGTGTGCTATAGCAGAAGACAATGTTCTACTAGAGTTCATAAAAAAATATCATCCATAAAAAGCCTTTTTAATTACATCTCTAAGAGAAAATTAGTAGTTTTAAACCCTGTTGAAAGTTTTTTTAAATAACATTAGCAATATTTAATTTTTTCTCTTAAGAAATACTTTAAGGACTTAGCAAGAAGAATTAGTGAGAAAACTAGGAAAAATATTAGTTAGCAAATATCTCCTAATGGGGAGACAAGTCATTTTTTTTTTCAAGATTGGCCAAAAGGCTATTATACAAGCTCCCCGGTCAACCTCAGGTACCTAAAAATTACAACGCGCACACAAGAAGGGGATTGAACCCGTGACCCCAGGGATCTCACAAACTCTGTCAACCAAAGAGTAGGGGTAGGCGGCATATATGGGAGGCAAGTCATATAAAGAGAAATAAGAAAATATATAACATTGCTATTTATCACAAGGAAACTTTTCATATATTGGTAGAAAAAGGTCATGGTATAATTTATACGCAAGCCCATTACAACTATGGCTTGCACACATAAGAGAAAATTTTTAAAATGGACGTGATTAAAAATTATTTTGGTAAAAGGGTTTTTTTATCAAAAGAATTTAAAAATCCACATGATCGACTGTGCCAAAGTCGATTTTGCCTCGTCAGAAATTAATGAAAACCAAAATTCTTTTTTTCGGGGCTTTTAAGATCTCTCCGCAATTACATGTATGCTTTTTTTGTGTAATTTATTTTAGTTTTATTATTAAAATTTTGTATTTTATATTTATTATTCAATGAATAATAATAGTAATAATAATAATAATAATAATAATTTTTTTATTAATATTATTTTTTAAATACAAAATATAAACTAAAAATAAAAATTAAATTAACAAATAATAAAATAAAAAATAAATTCAAAAATAATAAATTTCTAGTATTAGTATTATAATTAAAAATACAAAATAAGAATAAAATTTAAACATAAAAATAATAAATTTATAGTACTAATAGTATTATCATAAGCAAGCAGATTTGAGGGGTTAGAGTGATTATTTAATATATCAGCATTGTACGAAAATCACCATATTATGAGTACGATACTTTAAATTATTTATCGTTGGATTTATCGTGGGATCTTCAATACAAGGTTATTTGCTACTCTATATGCAGAATATTTCGTAAGAGCATATTCATGATATTTGGTTGCATCGTATTCAGGGATACATAGTTACACAACAAAATTTGCCTACGACAGTTAGCGCAAGACTGTCGATCGTGGTTGATAACAGTTTGAGTCTACGGAGGCCTAAAGTTACGGCGTACGCGCACTTTTACTTTTCCATTTCTCGTTAGTACATGCAAGAAAAATATAAAATTAATGTAGTAATAATAATTAATATTTATAGTAAAGATAATATTAAATAATAATGATATAACAACATAAATAATAATACAAATCATAATATATTAATAATAATCAATATACAACTTATACATAGTTTTTATATTTATTTCTTTTGGTTGTTGTCCAACCGTCATAATTAATAAAACAACCCTTGTGAAAAAAATGGCTTTCCAAAAGTTGAGTGTGTCGATTTTTTAATTTTTTTAATTAAAATGCTTTTTTATCAATATAGTTTTTATTAAAGTCGGTTTTAAAAATTTGTTCCGCACATAATTCTAGTACAATAAAAATGTAAATAAAAATCAGATACATTTTGACATACATTTGATGATAATGTATGAACATTTAATAAATTATAAAGGCATGAAAACACGATAACTAAGTGATGCTCGAAATTACTGCATGCAAGTCTATTAATCATACAAGTATACGTATTGCTCAAGTAATATACAATAATGAGTCTGCATTTCGATCCCACGAAGAAACAAATAAAATTTCTAAAATGTGATGTTTTAGTTTACTAAACCTTAAGTATCTTGAATGGCTTGATTTGTACAAATGGAAAGCTTTCTAAAACTTAAAGCAAAAAAGTAGAACAGAGGATATGGAGCACCATAGGTGATGAGCTCGTACTCTTGTGATCCGAAATTACATGAATACTGAAGTCACCCTACGAGATCCCCACATTCTTAATGACAAGGATAAGTTCTCCTTAACCTATAGGGAATCCTCTAGTCCCCTATCTAGCTTATAATTTTCTACTGGCAATATGTCTATTCACCTGGGTTATTTAGTGTTAACCTACTTATTCTTTTAGGCGACGGTTAGAATTACTAGATCACAAATGATTTTAGCATTCTATTAGGTAAGATTCAAAATAAATTAAGATAAAAAAAGTTAACAAAGCAATATGAATCATTCAAGCATGAAAAAAAGTCTAGGGACAAATTTCGAAAGAAAATAATGATTCATTACTAACCCTAATTATAGGAGCATGTAGTAAATTTAACTATGATTCATGAGAATATAACACATAAACGTATCCATTGAATTCAATAACAAGTAATGTAAAAACCATTTAAAAAACTCAATCTTAGTAATCCTTCCTCACTATTACATCATGGTCCTCTCCTACAATAAGTGCACTCCATCGATCACCTCTAGTACAATCACACAAATCTCATGCACTTAATCTCTTGAAACGCTTAAAGAAAAATGTCTTAGAAAGTTTTTCCCAAGTAAACCCATAAGAGGAACCTCTAGGGCATTGACATGACTTCTTAGAAGCAAGGAAAGATGGCCTCTAAACGGCCAAGAGTCCCTATTATGATGACAAAACAACACTATATACTTGGTACTCAATTCCAAATCAGACATTAAACTTTTATGAATTTGTCAATTTATGGAATCAAGGCAATGAGAGCTACAAAACAGCATGGGAGCATGAGCACTAGCACAGGCGCACTGAAGGCTTGGGAGTCAAGTGTGGGCGTGCTATCCTCTATTTATTTGAAATAATTGCGGGCGTGTCATTTGTTGGTGCGAGCATTTCGTTCGCTCAGATCTTAAGGCACAGGCATGTTGTCTAGGGCATAGGGGTGTCATGATCCATTTGAATTGGGTGTGGGTATGCTGGTTTTTGGGAGCAGGTGTGCCAGGTCATAATTCTTTCTTTTTTTTTCCTTTTCAGCTATCTTTTTCCTTTTTTTTCTCGCCGAAGTGGTTTAGACCATTATAACCTTTAAAACACAACATAACACATTTCATGCGTGTAATGTTATAGTAATTATGAAATAAAATATTAATTTACATAAGAGAAAATCTCACATATTTTATCCACATCAATAACATAAAAATATGCAACTAAAGTTGATGAAATTTTTTGGCAACCATATCAACAACCTAGCTTTACTTTATAATTGCTATTCTTGAAAATTTGGAACTATTTTTTGAATATTTGGTTCCATCAATGGTGCGAGTTAAAGTAAGATTTCAACCTATGGAACTCAATACTAAGATTTGTCAATAATATCTGAATATTAAGAGAAAGAGCATAACATTATTCATTAAAAAAATACTATCTTTATTATATTCATGCTATGTTTCAATTTGTGAATCCATTGGAGGCTTAGTATTTAAAACCTTAATACTTTGGAGAAAACTATTGTATCATTCTTTTCATATCTTTCTTTTTTTACATTCAAGTTTTATTGCATTCCTAACCTCCCTTAACCATAAATCACACCCCTAAATCATATCCACGTCTTAACCTCACTCACAAAACTGAAAATCATAGCTTTCTAGTGCTCAGGATTCTCCTACAACCCAAGTCCTAACTTCTATTTTAGCTCTTTGTATCCTTCTCGGATCTATTATAAAACCTAAATCCTTTGTTATCTCTATGTATAGTTTTGTATACTTAAAATTTATATTTTATTATATCATGAAAAAATGCATCCAATATAACACTTCTTGACTACCATAAAAATTCACATAAATCCTCATCTAAACCACAACTTAACCTTGTTAAAGGACTCCATCATCCTACTAGAATTGTTGGAAGGGTCAACAATCCATCTATTATAAAACACCGCAACCCCCTCCTTTTATACTAACACTAAGTAACTCTAAGAAATATGCACTCACAATCGAACACAATTAATAATAATTACTTTCTCACTAACCAATCTACGCTTTTAAGAATTTATCATTTTGAAAAAAAAAAAGTATAGAAATGAAGAAGTATTATCCAATTCAAGCAAAGGAAGTATAGATGACACAATAGAAGAAAAAAATGGCTAAAATATTTAAATATTTTTTTAAGAAAAGGATTCTCAATAAGGAGAGATAATCTAGAAGGCTCCACGCATAAGCATAATTCTTTTCCATGCTTGGAATGCTTGTGTCCAAGGGTATGCAATAAGTTTCAAAGATAAGAAAAAAAAAACTCTGTCTCCCAAATCTACTTTAAAGGTTCTTCCTAGAAAAATAATGATTATATATTAAACTTTTCTTAAAGAAAAAATAATATTTATGATGTATACAGTGACAAGGATGGCCTCTAAATGGCCAAGTGTCCCTCTTATGATGACAAAACAACATTATATACTTGGTACTCAATTCCAAATCAGACATTAAACTTATATGAATTTGTCATTTTATGGAACCAAGGCAATGACAGTTACAAAACAGCATGGGAGCATGAACACTAGCACAGGCGCACGGAAGGCTTGGGAGTCAAGTGTGGGCGTGCTATCCTCTATTTATTTGAAATAATTGTGGGAGTGTCATTTGTTGGTGCGAGCATTTCGTTCGCTCAGGTCTTAAGGCACAGGTGTGTCATAGGGGTGTCATGAGCCATTTGAATTGGGTGTAGGTATGCTCGTTTTTGGGAGCAGGTGCGCCAGGTCGTAATTCTTTCTTTTTTTTTTTTCCTTTTCAGCTCTCTTCTTCCTCTTTTTTCTCGCCGAAGTGGTTTAATCCATTATAACCTTTAAAACACAACATAACACCTTTCACGCGTGTAATGTTATAGTAATTATGAAATAAAATAGTAAATTACAGAAGAGAAAATCTCACATATTTTATCCACATCAATAGCATAAAATTATGCAACTAAAGTTGATGAAAATTTTTGGCAACCATATCAACAACCTAGCTTTACTTTATAATTGCTAGTCTTGAAAATTTGGAACTATTATTTGAATGTTTGGTTCCATCAATGGTGCGAGTTAAAGTAAGATTTCAACCTATGGAACTCAATACTAAGATTTGTCAATAATATCTGAATATTAAGAGAAAGAGCATAACATTATTCATTAAAAAAAAGACTATCTTTATTATATTCATGCTATGTTTCAATTTGTGAATCCATTGGAGGCTTAGTATTTAAAACCTTAATACTTTGGAGAAAACTATTGTATCATTCTTTTCATATCTTTCTTTTTTTACATTCAAGTTTTATTGCATTCCTAACCTTCCTTTCCCTTAACCATAAATAACACCCCTAAATCATATCCAGGTCTTAACCTCACTCACAAAACTGAAAATCATAGCTTTCTAGTGCTCAAGATTCTCCTACAACCCAAGCCCTAACTTCTATTTTAGCTCTTTGTATCCTTCTCAGATCTATTATAAAACCTAAATCCTTTATTATCTCCATGTATAGTTTTGTATACTTAAAATTTTTATTTTCTTATATCATGAAAAAATGCATCCAATATAACACTTCTTGACTACCATAAAAATTCACATAAATCCTCATATAAACTACAACTTAACCTTTTTAAAGGACTCCATCATCCTACTAGAATTGTTGGAAGGGTCAACAATCCATCTACTATAAAACACCGAAACCCCCTCCATTTATACTAACACTAAGTAACTCTAAGAAATATGCACTCACAATCGAACACGAGTAATAATAATTACTTTCTCACTAACCAATCTACGCTTTTAAGAAATTATCATTTTGAAAAAAAAAAGTTCAAAAATGAAGAAGTATTATCCAATTCAAGTAAAGGAAGTATAGATGACACAATAGAAGAAAAAAATGGCTAAAATATTAAAATATTTTTTAAAAAATGGATTCTAAATAAAGAGAAATAATCTAGAAGGCTCCACGCATAAGCATAATTCTTTTTCATTCTTGGAATGCTTGTGTCCAAGGGTATGCAATAAGTTTCAAAGATAAGAAAAAAAAAACTATGTCTCCCAAATCTACTCTAAAGGTTCTTCCTAGAGAAATAATGAATATATACTAAACTTTTCTTAAAGAAAAAATAATATTTATGATGTATACAGTGACAAGGATGGCCTCTAAATGGCCAAGTGTCCCTCTTAAGATGATAAAACAACACTATATACTTGGTACTCAATTCCAAATCAGACATTAAACTTACATGAATTTGTCATTTTATGGAACCAAGGCAATGTCAGTTACAAAAGAGCATGGGAGCATGAACACTAGCACAGACACACCGAAGGCTTGGGAGTCAAGTGTGGGCGTGCTATCCTCTATTTATTTGAAATAATTGCGGGCGTGTCATTTGTTGCTGCGAGCATTTCGTTCGCTCAGGTCTTAAGGCACAGGCGTGTCGTCTAGGGCATAGGGGTGTCATGATCCATTTGAATTGGGTGTAGGTATGCTGGTTTTTGGGAGCAGGTGCGCCAGGTCAGAATTCTTTCTTTTTTTTTCCTTTTTAGCTCTCTTCTTCCTCTTTTTTTCTCGCCGAAGTGGTTTAGTCCCTTATAACCTTTAAAACACAACATAACACCATTCACACGTGTAACGTTGTAGTAATTATGAAATAAAATATTAAATTACAGAAGATAAAATCTCACATATTTTATCCACATCAATAGCATAAAATTATGCAACTAAAGTTGATGAAAATTTTTGGCAACCATATCAACAACCTAGCTTTACTTTATAATTGCTAGTCTTGAAAATTTGGAACTATTATTTGAATGTTTGGTTCCATCAATGGTGCGAGTTAAAGTAAGATTTCAACCTATGGAACTCAATACTAAGATTTGTCAATAATATCTGAATATTAAGAGAAAGAGCATAACATTATTCATTAAAAAAAAGACTATCTTTATTATATTCATGCTATGTTTCAATTTGTGAATCCATTGGAGGCTTAGTATTTAAAACCTTAATACTTTGGAGAAAACTATTGTATCATTCTTTTCATATCTTTCTTTTTTTACATTCAAGTTTTATTGCATTCCTAACCTTCCTTTCCCTTAACCATAAATCACACCCCTAAATCATATCCAGGTCTTAACCTCACTCACAAAACTGAAAATCATAGCTTTCTAGTGCTCAAGATTCTCCTACAACCCAAGCCCTAACTTCTATTTTAGCTCTTTGTATCCTTCTCAGATCTATTATAAAACCTAAATCCTTTATTATCTCCATGTATAGTTTTGTATACTTAAAATTTTTATTTTCTTATATCATGAAAAAATGCATCCAATATAACACTTCTTGACTACCATAAAAATTCACATAAATCCTCATATAAACCACAACTTAACCTTTTTAAAGGACTCCATCATCCTACTAGAATTGTTGGAAGGGTCAACAATCCATCTACTATAAAACACCGAAACCCCCTCCATTTATACTAACACTAAGTAACTCTAAGAAATATGCACCCACAATCGAACACGAGTAATAATAATTACTTTCTCACTAACCAATCTACGCTTTTAAGAAATTATCATTTTGAAAAAAAAAAGTTCAAAAATGAAGAAGTATTATCCAATTCAAGTAAAGGAAGTATAGATGACACAATAGAAGAAAAAAATGGCTAAAATATTAAAATATTTTTTAAAAAATGGATTCTAAATAAAGAGAAATAATCTAGAAGGCTCCACGCATAAGCATAATTCTTTTTCATGCTTGGAATGCTTCTGTCCAAGGGTATGCAATAAGTTTCAAAGATAAGAAAAAAAAAACTCTGTCTCCCAAATCTACTCTAAAGGTTCTTCCTAGAGAAATAATGAATATATACTAAACTTTTCTTACAGAAAAAATAATATTTATGATGTATACAGTGACATGGATGAAGTGCAGCAATGAGTGTTGAAATTTTGACCATTGAGGAGTTTCTTAATTGTGTGGTTAAATGAAATTATCATTATGGAGAAGAACTAAGCTATCCGTAATAATAATAGCTATAAGATCCCTCAAAATAGTAATTTTAATGGCAAGAGGCCTATAGAAAAGCAAAAGTAGAAGCCATAATGCTATCACTATAAGCTCAAATGTTTAACATATTAGACTTATTGAAAGTTGAATCTGTAGAAAGGCAATAAAATCTTAACATCACAATTGAATATGGTTGTTAAACCATTAATCATAACAAAGGGACAATACCAAAATTGATTATATATGATGACGAGAAAAAATAATCTTCTATTTCAATATTTAAGTAAAATATTTCACATTAATATAAGTAATTTTTTAGTGGTGTTGAACCTGAATCTGCCCGGGAGACATACTTAAGAAATAGAGCGCTGAGTGAGTGAGTGAGAGAGAGAGAGAGAGAGAGAGAGAGAGAGAGAGAGAGAGAGAGAGAGAGAGAGAGAGAGAGATAGCACAATAATGGACAATAATTTTTGTAATATTTATTCGTGAGATAGACTCCTTATTTATAGGAATGGGTCATTGTACGATTACACTTTGTATCCCTAAAGGATGTAGGTACCACGGGGGTACTTCAGTAAGTACATAATTATGGGCCATGAATCAAATGGATTTGATCAGGCAGTCGTTAGGCCAAGCAGCCACTTGTTGAGGGTTCACGTAAACTGTTTTGGAACTGGAGGATATATTTCATCTTCTCCATCTGTCCTAGTGAAAGGTGTCAGATTCATCATGGTGTATCTGGTGAGATGGGTTTTTCAGGGGGTGTTATACTCCTTATCTGTCTGAGGCACACTGTCTTCCCAGTGTGCGACGTGCTGGTTGCCTGAGCATGTATTCCTATGTTGTCCTTGGTAAGTCCCGTGAAACCATGTCACTTCTTCTTCCATCCTTAAGTTTTCTTTGTGATGTGTGATGGAACATTTTTATGTTTTTTTAAACTGGATGCTGAGATGTCTGGTCGAATCCAAGAAGATGGCTAGCCGTAACTGGTCGGTCGCCCTTTTGCTGATGGTCGGTCAAGGATGGCCGGTCTATTCAGAGGTCAGACTCCAGTTAATTGGTTGAATAATTATTATCTTTCATATTTTTTGTCTTACATGTTTGTTTGTTATTGGTTGGCCAAGATAGTCCTTGGTCAGCCGACCTTATTCCACCTGGTTAGCCCTGAGTTCATTAGCTGTAAATTTCAGCTTGTGATTTGATCCGTCAAGCTGCTTCGTGATCCGTGTAGACCACTTTTAGATGCACCTGTGGGATAAATATTCAATCTTTATAGCAATAATTTATAAACGAGGGTTGGATAATACATTACTACATCTATATTTATGATAATGTGGATTATGAAAGATATATATTTTAAAGCTACATAACAAAAGTTCTATGAGATGTTGAATTACCTAACATGTCATTAGTTATTTAACCTATGATGGACAATATCTTGATGTATTTAAGAGATCTTAGATAGACCTTATACATGAAGTATGAAGTATTTCATAAGAGCAATATACTTATAAAACATAAGAAAAAGTTTGTTGTTTATCATTTCATACCCTAATTTAAGGATGTGAAAGTCTTACAACACAAATATCATGGATGTTCTATTAAAGCTAAAGTCCCTTTAACTAGATGTAAATGTAATACCAATCAAGGTTTTGAAAAAAGATGAAATGACAAGCCGTCCCCAACAATGAAAAAGATTTTATTGCTAACTATGGTAATGACATAAGAAATAGCTATTTTTCCAACAAAGAAAAAGCAAGAAAATGTGTGATTGTCAAGTAAATGAAGTATGAGTGATTCAATGAAGGAACAATAAGACATACATTTTTCAAAATATTTATGAGAGAAAATTAAATTCAATTGGGTAATGATGATTTAAATGGAGCTATAAATATAAGTATAACTCTAATTTGTCCATGGGTAGAAGTAGGTATAAAAAGAAGCAAATTTTACCTTCTCCAAAAGGCCACAAATAAAGCTACAAGGAAGACATAAAAAATGATTAAAAAAAAAATTACAACAAGAACATAGAAGGCATAATCATTTATAGATCATCAATACAACATCCTTTAGACATCCATCATCAATCCAAACACTGAAACCATTTTTGTTAGTAGCAACAGCAGCAGAAGCAGAGGCAGAAGCAGACCCACATTTCTTCCTCATCTCTCCTCACAGAAAAAGATTAAAAAAAATTACACAAATCCATGAAAAAACTTATACAATATAATATATTATTGTTATTATATACTTCGATATATATGGTGGATGCATGTGCAATATGGTGGATGCTCATTCCTCAGAAATCACATCTCACAAAGTTTCTGATTTCCTCCATTACTTCATGGTAGTGGTCGGTGTTGGGCAGGAAGTAGAAGCCGACGGTGGCCTGCTATCTGGTAAGAAGGCGGCATTCCTCAACCCTCGCTCGTACGCCAGTTGCCAATCCTGAGTCAAATCCAAGCTCGCCACCACAAGCAGTGTCTTCGGGAAGGGGAGCCCTTGGAGCTCCACGGCATTAGGACCAAATGGATTGCAGGCAGCGTGATCCCTATCGGCCCCCTCGGGGAGGAAAGCTCTCCAATACCAATCCCTGTCCTGCAACGAAACGAAATACTTTCCGTCCAGTCTCAGTTCCGATTCCGTTCGCTCGTTTCCCCCGAACAATGGATTCAAGAGAATGTTTCCGTAGATATGGATGCCGGAGCCAACCGCCTTCACGGAGACGTGGTGGACGATGTTGCCTCCGGAGCTATCGCCGGCGAGATAGACACGAAGCTTGGCATCCTCGCCGCTGCGGAGCCATGGCTGCGATGAAGCCCATTTGAGGGCGGTCCAACCGTCGTCGTACGCGCAGGGGTAGCGATACTCGGGAGAACGGCGGGAGTCCGCGGTAGTCGTCGGAGATGCCCCCCGCGCCGCCGCAGAGAGTGACGAAGCGGCGGCAGAGAGTGTCGTAGATCGCGGAGCTGGAGGTGGAATGGGCGAAGCTGCCGCCGTGGAAGAAGATTATAAGCGGAAAAGGGTCTGATGAGGGTGGTTTCTGGAGCTCGTAGATGGGGACGAGCTGCGGAAGCCTGACGTCGGAGGGATCGGGAGCGGGACAGTATATTCGAGCAAGGAGATTGGTTTGGCGATCGAGAATGTGATCGAAGGAGACGACGCCATTGACGGGAGAAGCGTTAGCTGGGACTTTGCGGTCGAAGAACTCTCCCAGAGGGCGGTTGATGCTGCCGTCGGGATGCCGGAGCATGTTGTAGGATACTTTGAAGTTTGATATCAGGACAAAGGTGTTCAGGGGAACCACCATCTGTAAGAGTAGGGAAACAACAAATCCATCTCATTAGTTATTACTTTCAGGTTATCTTTTTTTGGAAGGGATTGGAGGGCGGGCGGCAAAATGTAGGAAATATTGCAGCAGCTATAGAATTCATGAGGGATTGCGCAAACCCTAGAGCACAAATTGGACGCAGATTGAGGTTTATCAGCTAATAACCACTGCTATAAACGATAAGGGCTGAGGAATGGCTAGAAAAACGCCAACAGAACATAACAATTGAATTTAAATCCCAGAATCCGTCAGAACGAAAGCCAATTTCACGCATTAATTGTCAATTGAAATGGGGCAAATCAGTAGTGATTAGTCAAACACGAGAATAGCCGGGGAAGGAGAGACAGTGCTTGCTTACCCTAGACTCGCTTGCGTTAACTTCGTTGCTTCCAGCCATGGCGAGACCTCGATCTCAAGCACAGGTGGCAATAAAAAGAAACGACGATGAGGCTCGAAACTGACAAAAGGTCCCACCTTTGCTCATCACAAGAATCGGAGAGTATGATTCCAGGAAAAATCCATGAAACCCAGCTCCCTGCAACGCTTCTTCTTCACACAGATTCTGCCTCTGCGATGGGAACGCTCAGTTCACTAGATGAAGAAAAGAAGAGGAAGTTGGGAGAGGCTAAAGGTGGAACGGAGAAGATTAAGAAGAGAACAGCGAAGGCGGAAGGAAGGTGAAAGAGAGAGAGAGTGTGTGTGTGTGTGCTCAGTCAAAGGGAGGAGAGAGAGAGAGAGTATGAAGAAGATGAAGGAGGAAGGGGAGGAGAGAAAGAGGAAGACGAGAGCAGGGGAGGGGAGGAGGGCAGAAATGAGTAGACGGAGAGAAACGACAAAATGGGGCGGCTCCGCATAAAAAAACCGTGGGGCGAAATTTCATCTTCTATAATTTACGCAATTTCTTTCGTTGTTTCCTAAAAATAAATTAAAAACTAAAAATATATTTCTTGGTTCCCTTTTCAAGTCCACGCACCTGACCCGAACAAGGAAGCACTCTTCCTTATTTTATCAAAATAAAATAAAATAAAATAAAATAAAATAAAACAAAATAAAAGACTTGTTAGAATATTCTCATATTTTTTAGGCCCATTTTCAGGTATACCACCCCCTTCTTATCTATTTACATATTTGTTTTCTAAATTTTATATACTTTTACTTTTCTAAATCTTCATATCACATCAAAATTTTCACAATTTTAATTTTTAAAAGTAAAAGCCACTTTTTTTTTTCATAAAACATATGAAAATTAAACTTTAGGTTCTAGTTTTGTAAATACAAAAAAAATAAAGATGTGTGTATATAAATCTTCCTTTTCTTTATGGGCACTTAAATTGGACTTTAATTTTTTTTTTATTATTTCCAACTAATCTACTATGCATTTTAGGCATAATAATTTTATTTCTAACATGTATAATTAATTTGCTTATTATGTCTTATATATCTTTATAATTAAATTTTTAAAGAATAAAATTAAATTATTATATTAGTTGTACTATGTAATAATTTCATTATATATTATATATATATTTCTAGTTATATTAAAATTAAATGATAATTACATATAGATCATCCGAAATATTGATATTTATAAAGTAAGCATGAAAGTGATTTTTTTGAACTATAAAATTAGGTATTTACACTTATTATGATCAAACTAATGAAAATTTGATTAAAAAAAAATGAAAATTATGCATTGGGTTCAACTCTGAATTTTGATATAAGAAAGAGAATGGTAGATTTGTAAATAGCAAGTTTCTAGGGGTCTGTTTGCATGGGACTCCTGAAATAAAGAACATACAAGAAAACAATTAATATAGATATAAAAGTTATATTATTATATTACAAATTGTTTAATATAATTTCTTCCAAGAACATTGAGTTATATTTTAACAATTAATAGTATATTTTTTTCATTAATTTGCACATTTTCAAAATAAAAAAGAAAAGTAAAAAAATAAAATAAATAAAAAAAAAAAAAAACATAAATCACTATCATCTCGATGGTTTTACGATGCCTTTGGCTATTCTATTGGACTGACCTTGCTGGAGATAATCTCAGGAATTGCGGTAATGGTTTACAGGCTGTAATTTGTATGTAATATTAACTTTTTATTTCATAAAAAAATAATACTTTGAAGGGAAAGACGGAAAATAAGACAAATATTTGGAAAAGGGGGCCTCCGGTAATATTTTTTT
>NW_018237706.1:0-253 GCF_001263595.1 Phalaenopsis equestris | reverse complement strand
GAATCTCCAGAAGTCTCTTTAAATAGAGCTCTCAATATCCCCAAAAGTTTCTTCAAGCACCTCTTTAAAATTCATCCACATTTAATGGATCTTCTAAATAACCATCTCTGGCACCTAGGCGCCAAGCTCTCGGTTGTCTGGCACCTAGGTGCCAGATCAATATTGTTTTTTTTTTTTGTTTCATTTGATTCCAATTTGCTTTATTTTTGTTTCATTTTCTCCATTTAGTGTACCTACAACAAAAAACATCAAA
>NW_018237705.1:0-3140 GCF_001263595.1 Phalaenopsis equestris | reverse complement strand
ATCATTAACTCTCATTACTAATTCTCCTTTTTGTACAACTATCACAGCCCTCGTTGTTGCAAGAAATGGTCTCCCTAAAATAATAGGAATCTCTTTATCTTCCTCCATATCTAATACTATAAAGTCTATAGGAAAAATAAATTTATCCACTTTTACTAATACAACTTCGATAACTCCTTTAGGATAAGTTATTGATCGATTAGCTAACTGAAGAGTTACAGTAGTGAGGGAAATCTCTCCCAAATCTAAATATTTAAATCGATAGAGGCATAAAATTGATACTCGCTCCTAAATCATATAATGCTTTTCCAAAAAACTTTTCACCAATTACACAAAGTATAGTAAAACTACCAGGAACTTTTAACTTTCAGGAAGATTTTTATGAATAATAGCGCTACACTCTTCACTGAGTGCAATTATGAATAATAGCGCTAGCAATGGTCTCATGATTTGTGGTCTCATGATTTGTAAACTTCCTTTTGTTGTTTAGTATATCTTTCATAAAGGCATTTGATCCAAAGTCTCAATGAAAGGAATGTTTATCGTTAACTTCTTAAGGATTTCCAAAAATTTTTTAAATTATTTATCTTTATTCTTTTGCTTCAATTATTAAGAAAATAGAGGTAGTGGTTTTTCTAAAGATACTTGTATTTGTTCATTTTCATTGTGGTCACTTTCAATCTCTTCCTTATCTTCATCAACTTTAGTTTCTCTTTGGATTCTTGTTTTAACTTTTTTTTTCACTTTGTAATTGAATAACTTTAATTTGTTCTTTATTTTGATCTTTTGGATTAACTTCCACTGTACTTAGAAGATTTCTTGAATGTCGTAACTAAGTCTGTTACTAAGTGCAGTAGCAATATGTCCTAATTGATTTTCAATATTTCTAATAGCAGCCCCTTCATTTTGTATTTGATTTCCCATATTCAACATTACTTCTTTCATCGTCAACCTCTTTTCCTTAACTTATGGGTTAGGGTTAAAGTTAAATCCAAGAGGATAATAAGGTTGATAATTAGGATTTCCTTGGTTTTTCCTTGGTTGTTTAAATCCTTGGTTGTTTAAATTTCATGAGGGGTTCACTGAATTGTTATAATTATTCCAACTAAAATTAGGGTGATTTTTTCATCCATGTTTGTAATAATTAGAATAAGGGTTTTTTATTTCAATTATTTATAGCATTCAAAATTTCATAAGATGATTTAGTATCAATTATCTATCCTAGCAAATTTTCCTCTAATAATGGTGGTATTTGAGAATAGTTCACTATAATTTGATCAGTCTTTTTTGATATAACAACAATTTGAGATGTTAAAATAGAAATTGCATTATATTCATTAATACTAGCTACTCTCTTAGGATTTACCCGTTCAGAGGGCCATCAGAAATTGTTAGTAGCCATTTCTTTTATTAAAGAGTATGCTTCATCAAAATGTTTTGACATTAGTGATCCTCCTGAAGTAGCATTTATAATAGATCTAAGTGATCCAACTAATCCATTGTAAAAAATTTTGTATTCTTAACCAATCTGGTAAAGCATGGTGTGGACATTTTATAAGGAGAGCCTCAAATCTTTGCCAGGCTTCATATGTTGATTCCCCTTCAAATTGGCAAAAAGATGTAATATCATTTCTAAGCCTAGTAGTTTTGAGGGTGGAAAATATTTAGCCAAAAAGTTTTATGATAGTTCTCCCCAAGTTCTGATAGATCCAGGTGCTAATGAATTTAACTAAGCTTTAGCTTTATCCCTTAATAAAAAAAGAAAAAGCCTAAGCCTAACAACATAATTAGACACTCCATCATATTTAAAAGTAGCATATATTTCAAGAGAACTAGAAAGATGTAAGTTAGGATGATCAGTAAGTGTTCCTCCAAACTGATTATTTTGTACCATTTGGATAATAGCAGGTTTAAGCTCAAATGAATTAGGAGCAACATCAGGATTTTGAATAATTAAGTGAAGTTCATCTGCTTTTGGATTAGCATATTCTTTTAAAGGTCTTTGTCGATTTTCATTTATTTGATTATCTAAGTTATTCCCCATATCATTCAAATTTTTAATTTCTTTTTCTTGTTTTCAAAATTTTTTATAGTACATTTTAATTCTGAATCGTAAGGTACTAAACCTTCAGATCCAATATTTCACATTAACAAATATAATAAGCAAAGAAAATTTTCTTAAAAACACTCTTAAATATATATATATATAGTTATATATTTTTATTTTTTTATATTTTATCTCTAAATTTTGCAATTTATCAAATCAATTTAATTTACCATTACCTTCCCTGGCAATAGCGCCAAAAATTTGATCCCAAAAAATATAGTTGCTTAAGAATTATAAAGCTAACTCTGCTTTACAACGATGCCAAAAATTTGACATGATATTTTATGAATAATAATGTTAAACACTTAATGTTGGGATTCTACGCAAGTATACGTATTGTTATCACGTAATACAAGACTTTCTATTTAGGTCCCAAATATCAATCTCACAAGAAAGGTTTAAATTTGAAATGATAAATTACTTAGGAAATTCATAGAAATAAAATGAAATTATTGTTACTAATTTTGAATGTTTGAGATATTATCAGAACTAAATTATTAACTACTAACAAAATTTAAATGCAAAGTTTAAAACAGTAACTACTAAACTATGTTTTTGTGATGAAGTTTTTAATATGAAAAATCATCTTTCGCACTATAATGAGTTTTTAGTGAAATGAGATGAGATAAATGATTTAAATTTGTATTGTGTCAAATAGGAGCAATTTTAATTCTCTAGCCCATTCAGTGTTATATAAAATCATTGGCTAATCTCAAGTTTAGTCCCTAATTCCGTGGCTAGGTTAGGAGGCTACTGGCTTTTACTCCAGAGCTCCCACTTCCCTTCTCCTGAATACTAACTCTTGCTTTAGTTCTTAAACACTAAGATTGAATTTGAGATTTTAGTCTGTTAACCTAAAAATCTCTAATTCTACACCCAATAATGCATATTTCTATATTTATTTGCACTTAATTTCATGAACGAGTTACTTCTTCATGGAATGAAATGTGATTCTCACTCTATTGTAGAACCCATACTCCATTTCCTGGATCATATGCTTGACAACATATTTTAACAATTCAATTGGCTAGAT
>NW_018237704.1:0-452 GCF_001263595.1 Phalaenopsis equestris | reverse complement strand
TTTTTGTTCCTCCACCTGAAAGGTTAGTATTTGCACGTATATATATATATATATATATATATATAGGGTGGTGGCTAGTTCCTCTGTTGCTCTGCTAGGGTTTCAGCACAATGGCTCAACTTGCTGCTGTAGATAGCCTAATCTTTGCTATCACTTTACTTTCAACTGGATTCCTCTCATCTCATCACTGGACCTCGCAAGTTCTAAGATTCTCAAAGCTTTTACATCTTCTCGGGTTCTGGTTTTTTTTTTCAAATATTTACTGTTCCATTGCTTTGCCCACTGGTTTGCCTTTTGTTTGGCTTCTACCTACTATGGGGTTTGTTTTGCTTTGGTGTCTCACTGGCAGTTTGACATCTCTGGGCTAACTATATTTCTAAAAAGGTTTTGATTCTATTGCTTAGCCTCATTGTGTTTTGCTTCCCTTTGTTTGGTTGTTTGCTTGGAGTCTT
>NW_018237703.1:0-411 GCF_001263595.1 Phalaenopsis equestris | reverse complement strand
TAAATTGGGTCAAGTTCTTGGCCATCTTTTGAAAGATAAATTATTGCGTAATTACGGGTCGGGTCAAATTTTCGGGCCCGTCTCAGAGGAATTAAATTGACATAAAATACAAAGAAAAACAACACAAACTAAAGGCAAATCAATATTGTACTTCAAAAAGGGCATTTTTTTGATTTTGTTGCAGGTATATCATTTTTAGGCATTTGAAGAAAAATGACAAAAATGACAAAATTTGGAGCTAGAAGAACAAATTTTGGGATTCTGGCGCATGATGAGCGAAAATCTAGAGAACTGGCGCATGATGTGCCAGATCGGCGCATGATACTGTTCAAGGCGGTTCGAGGTGAATTTTTATGCAAATTTTGCAAGGACACTTGTTCTACACCCCTCTTGGAGTAATTCAATGCATCT
>NW_018237702.1:0-346 GCF_001263595.1 Phalaenopsis equestris | reverse complement strand
ATCCCAATAAATCCAAAATATTTCCAATTTCATTTCTTGCAACTATCACATGACCCGATTTGGCCAATTTGACCATTTTTAATGAAAATCCCCAAATTGCCCTTTAAAGACCCAAAATTCCCCAAATCCATCTCAAATATCCACCAATTTGATCTTAAGTGACCCCAATTTCAATCACCCAAATTCCAATCCTAAACTCAAATTAACTTTTGATATGACCAAACTAAACCAAATCTAAGCTCAATTGATCCATGATTTAAGCCTAATTTTGATTTGGGCTAAAACCCCAATTTTGACTATATGACCTAATATCACCAAATTGAAGCCATAGCCTAGTCAATTGGCC
>NW_018237701.1:0-349 GCF_001263595.1 Phalaenopsis equestris | reverse complement strand
TTGGTCAGGTCGAAAAGTAAATGAAGATCAGAGTTCACTTCATCACAAATTCATTTAAAACCGTAGAAAACAAAATCAATTCTTCACAAAATCATATCTCAAAGTTGGGAGAAGGATAAAAAAGATTACTCAGAGTTCATGAGAATGATACGACAAAATATGGACTTCATATATAAAAATAAGTTTATAAAATAAAAGAAATAAAAGGCACAACTTATCTCACAAAGCTTCCAAAGCAAATTCCTAGAAGTTCTCTCTAAGCTTTTCTCTCTTAACAAGCACACTCAATTTCTCTTAGAACTGTAATGAAGAAAAAATCTTTCACCTTCCCTCTTCTCTTACAACCCTA
>NW_018237700.1:0-2510 GCF_001263595.1 Phalaenopsis equestris | reverse complement strand
GTATTAGGTAAGTTTAGGTTATACATGTAATGCATGAAAAATTTGTAGTTTATTTGCAATTTTTTATTAAGGCAATTACATACAAAGCAACTAAAACATTGTTATTTACAAATACAAGAATCCTCTTTCATAGATTTTTCAATTTCTCACTCAAATATCAAAATTCATGATGAAACCCCGACCCATATTTTCAGTTTAATCAAATTCTCAATGGTTTGATTATGACATGTGTATATGCATTAGTTTGGTACAAAAAAAAATCAAATAGATACTTGATTTGTAAATATCAATGTTTGAGGGGCTGTGTATGTAATTTTCCCTTTTTGATTTTGAACTATGCTGAGTTTCCTTCATAGTTGAGGGCGAGCTTTCGGAATGATTTATTAAGTTTGTCATTCTTAATTTATGAAAGAAGATTTAGAGCAATGGTTAGACTACTTCTATTGTGATTTGTTGGTCATAAGTTATAATAATCAATACACTTTCTTTGCAATGAAAGGTTGATATTGTGAATCATAGGCCCTCACTAAGCACTACATTATAGTGATCATGCATTGGATATGCCCTTGAATGGATTCATGGGTTATTATTGTACCTTTTTCTAGATAGTAAGCATATAAAATAGCTGCAACCTTGATTCTGCTATTGAGCAGAGTAGAACTTTAAATGCTACAATTGAGAATAGAATTAACAAATTGTATGTAAACCTTATGTTACTACATATTATTTGCTAAACTATCTTTTGTATGGGTGAGGAATGTACTTTAAGAGTTGCTTCACTAAGATGTAGGACAAAGTAGAATTATGCAAAAAGATAATACTATATATATATAGTATGTTTTTATCATTTGGTTACAAGCGACCAGACAGCAAAAGAAGAAACCCCTTTATGTTCCCTGTGTTGGCATATATATGTTTCCAAATATTAGCATAGATATGTTATTAAATAGACTAATTCGTCGGACCCTAGGACTTATTGTTACAAAAAAATCTCACAGGGATTAGGGTAGTTGTTGGGTAATAAAGAACCATCTATATTTTATCTCTTTTTGGTTAATATTCATTGATTTCAGTTGTGAGAAAAATTACTTTGTTATAAAGGTTTTTATTATTGCTTGGGATAGTACTATTGAGTTAATGCTTAGATTGATTCGATGGATTAACGTCTCAGCCTCATATGAAGAATGGTGAACCACGATGACGAGATCGCCCGATCCAACTTGAGAAATGAAGACAGCAAGCCATGGAGCCAAGATCGTCCGACTGAGCACCAAATGAAGAACAACACACCACGGCCCCAAGATCGCCAGTTCAACTAGAGAAATTAAGACAAATATGTATGGTGGCGAGATTGCCCGGTTGAGCACCAAATGAATATTGGCAAACCAAGTTCGTCCGGTCCGACTCAAGAAATGAAGACAAACAATCATGGTGTCATGATTGCCTGATTGAGCACCAAATGAAGAATGACAAACTACAGCGCCAAGTTCACCAAGTCCAACTCGAGAAACGAAAATAACCAGTCGTTATGCTAAGATCGTCAGACTAAGCTCCACATGAAGAACGATAGACCATGTCGCCAAAATTGCCCAGTCCAACCTGAGACAAGAAGATAGCCAGCCATGATAGCTTGAATGAGCACCAAATGAAGAACAGTGAACCGCAACACCAACATCACATGGTCCACCCAGAGAAATTAAGACAGCCAGTCGTGGTGCCAAAATCGCCCGGCTGATCACTAAATAAACAATGAGCGACTGCAGCACCAAGATATCCTAGTCCCGCCTACAATATTCAATATTGCCACCTATGGAGGCAATATTGCCCGACAGAGTACAAACAAAAAAATCGATAGACTGCAACAACATAAAAACCTGGTCCAGCCTAATTCCAAAAACGTCAATCTGTAGGCAATGATGACTGACTAAGAGTGCGGTTAAAGGATAACTCCTCACTTATCTGAATCGTTCATTCACATATACATGAGCTCTCCTAGTAAAAGAAATATAACTCATTCAAACAAAGAAAATAAATATGTAGCGAGAAAAGTTTTTATCAATTTACTTAAAAATATGTACGTAACTTTTCAAAATACATGAGTAGTTGTCAGCCCAGCATGTCTATATTGTGTTAAATTTTTTTCAAAACAACCAAAAAAGAACAAACATATACAAAAATATAAACAACTGTAAGTGTGCCACCGCTGTCGGCCCCATCCCCTTTGGGCCTATTGATACAGCAAAAATATATACTTTTTATGTTCACATTTTTATACCTATTTTTGAGATATTGCACTTTAATGGAAATTATTTATGTGTTTTTCTTTCAGTTACAATCAAATGAATGAAAAATGGTAAAAGGAGTGAAAAATATCAAATTTGGAGCAAAAATGAAGAAGGTGCAAAAATGAATTGGGGCGCCTCCCAAGACTGACGCTTTCGCGCCAGTTAAACAGAGAGAGCTGTGTCTAAGCACCAGGTACCCCGTGCTTAAGCACCAAAAGTAGTTAT
>NW_018237699.1:0-990 GCF_001263595.1 Phalaenopsis equestris | reverse complement strand
AAGACAATATTGTAAACTATAAAAGCGTACCTGGCAAGTTTTCTCATTCCACTACCTGAAACTTAAAACGCATGTGAGGGCATTTTATATGAGGCAGGAAAGTAAAGTTTTAGTGACCTACCTCACTCTAAACCATATCTTGGTGTGTCATTGATTAAGGATGATTTTATTAGGTAAAATATATTAAGTTTAATAAACCTTCGAGGTATCCAGTAGGTCCAGAGGTAAATCAGGTCCATGCTTCCCTCTTACTGCCTGGTGAAAAGTCTCGAGCTCGTTTAAACTTATTATGTTGCTTAATAAATTCATCCTATAAAAATACTTTTAATGCTCAGTGAACATTGATGTTTCAATTATCCCTATGAGTAAGGTAAATATCACTTGTGATTTAATTTGAGGATTATGTGGGTGAGGACCCTTAAAGGGGCAAGTTAATGTTATCAAGGCACTCAACCATCTTTTTAATTTGAGCTTGTAGTGTTTGAAAGATGTTGAATTTTTAACTATGTTCTCTTTTCTAATCCTCATTTAACCAAATTTGATTTAGCCTAGGTCACTATTAAGCCTTTAAGATTTTGGTAGATGTCTTAGTTATTATTATTTTTTTTTTGAAAGCGATTGAATTTTAAGTGATGATGATTCATTTTTGAAATTCATTTGAACATCAAATAGGGGTGTTAAATTGGTGAGTTATCAACACCCAAAATCATACCCCTAAGTCTAGGATCATTTGGTTGGCTAGAGTTCCAAATTTTAATAATTTAAAGAAATTACAAATTTATCCCTTGATTATAAAAAGAGTGAGGTTGGTTTCTATCAATTAATCTCCTTGTGTTTCAATCATCTAAATAAGTTATTTAAAATTAGAGGTTACCCTTTTCTCTCACCCTTTTCCCTCCTTGAATTAAGCCTAAATGTTAATTAAGGCCAAATTTCCAAAATTACATTTTTACCTCTAAGGCTCTAATACTCATAATTTATCAAATTTAA
>NW_018237698.1:0-1023 GCF_001263595.1 Phalaenopsis equestris | reverse complement strand
AGTGAACTACAGACTTACTTATTTAGCATATATGAAATGACTATAATATAATCATGCATATTATTATATTTATGTGTATTGATTTTAGTTGTATGATCTAAATACAGTAAAAAGTGTGCAAGTGTCGCTATACCAGTGCTCGGGTGAAGTGTCAAAAAATGCAAAGGTTTCCACATTACAGGCAGATGCGGCAAAGAACTTAGTCCATGAATCTTAGTTCATGAAACTAATGTTATGATAGAATTTTGGAATAAAGGTACTCTCACAGATAAATTAATGGAAGTAATTGAAATTATGATTCATAAAAAGATGAATATCTTATGTATTTAAAAAACTAAATGAGTTGGAGAAAAAGTTAAGGAGATAAATAGCTTAGGTTTCAAACATCGGTATTCAGGTAAGAGTCACACTAGAAATTGTGTAAGTGTAATTATATATAAGAATTTGAAAAATAATATTGTAAAATTAATAGAATTTGAGATAGAATTATAGTCCTTAAGATTATTATTGATACTAAAAATTTTAAAATTATAAGTGCTTATGTTCCTCAAATAGGTCTTTGTAAGGAAAAATTCAATTAATACAAATGATACCACTCGAAGAAAAAACTTTTATTGATGGAGATTTCAATGTGTCGGTGAGTGGTAGAAATAGTGGCTACGGTTTTGGAGTGATTAATGAAAAAGATAATATATTAGATTTTGTTTTAGTATGCGATTTTGTTATTGCTAATATTTTATTCAAAAAAAAGATGTCGTGGATTTGTGTGCATCGCCTCCAATTGTTCGACAAGTCGAGTTGTCTTTTGTCAAGAATGGAGCAATGGAGGAGGTTAGCGACGAGGAAGTTCAAGAATAGGTCGAGGTGTATCATCTTCCGTCGAATGAGGGCGAGACGCTCGTGGTTCGATTGGTCCTACAGAATGAGGATATGAGAGATCCGCAGTGGCTTCACCACAACATCTTTTGCGCCCGTTGTACTGTACAACAAAAAGTATGCAGTTTCATCATCGATAATGGGAGC
>NW_018237697.1:0-1746 GCF_001263595.1 Phalaenopsis equestris | reverse complement strand
CCGCGGGACGCGTGGCTGCTAGCATGGACAACAACATCAAATGAGAGTGCGCCTTGTGGAGCTTTGGAGCTGCCTAGGATGCAGACAGCGCCGCGCGTTTAAATAAATAAATAGGGAATTAAAAAAATCAGAAAATGACCCCTACCTTTAAAAATCCATATCTTGGTGTAAAAAATCACAAAAATATAATAAAAATATCTTCTTGCTCAGTGAACAAAAGAGAACAATGTGGAAATAATTTGAAGTCTATTTGATGCATGTTTTATTTTTAATTAATTAAATACTGTTTTGAGTCTTTTGATTCTCCATGCATATAGCATTTCACCATGACTTGAAATTTTGGGATGTTGTAGCCTCTGTTAAGGGGAACACTCCCTGATTTTTCCAAAGTCAGACGAGACCTTTAGACAGAGACTCATATTTTTCAAGTTTATGTCTATTATTTGCATAAATTAATCATAATAATCAGCATATTGCTTAGAAAAATCCAAGAAAATTTTGGAAGGTTTACTATGACAAGAGAATCCTTAGAAAAATTTATCATAAGTCAAGATATTTAAAATACACCTAATCTTTATAAATCCTAAAATACTAAGATAATTAATTTTGAAAAATACAAACATCAAAATGACTTGATTTTTGATCTCCACTGTTGTCTAAGATCCAGAGAACTCCCCATAAAAAAAATTAAAGCATTTTAAGTCCATTTAATGGCCTAAATTGATTTTCAAGTTAAATATCTATTTTGGCACTAAAATGATTTTTAATGATCAAAATATAACTCAAAAAAATTATAAAAACTTGTTATTTTATAAAAATAAAATGGTATTTAAAATAAAAACTTCATTTTTAGCCTATTTTTAAATATTTAAAATAATTAAAAATTCATAAAAATCACAAAAATAATAAAATTTATGGAAATGTTCTAAATTTTTTTATAAGTACTTATAAACAATTGGAATATTTTTCTTGATTTTCTAAATAAAGCTATTGTATTTTGAAGCTTAAAATAATTTTTAAAGGCTAAAAAATGGATATCTACTAAAATAATTCCAATGAATCAAAGAAAAACAAAAAAAATATAAAATTTGCTTCCCGAGGCTCTCTGACCTTTCAAAAATACAAAACTTATTTTTCCCCATTTAAAATATTTTATATTTAAGAAATACCCCAGAAATTAAAATAATTCTAATAATTCAAATGAAATTCAAAAAATCATGAAATTTTGTCCAAATGGCTCTCTGGTCTAGGTCTACCTCCAGTAAAAATTTCAAGTGATTAGGCTTCACCTTGATCAAATTCCTACTCTTAGGGATAATTAGGACATCAATGCTCATTGAGCATTAAGGTATTTATATGATGAATTATTAAGCAATATAATAAGTTTAAATGAGCTCGAGGCTTTTCACCAGGTGATAAGAGGGAAGCATGGACCTGTTTCTTCCTCCTAACCTGTTGGATAGATCAGAGGTTTACTAAACTTAATATATTTTGTTTAACAAAATCATCCTTAATTAAACTCCTAAGGACCCACCAATATATGACATAGGGTTAGAAAACTACCAAAATCTTACTTTTCTGATTCTACATGAACTGCCCTCACGTGCATTTTAAGTTTTAGGTGGTGGAACGAAAAGACTCGTCAGGTACGCTTTTTATAGTTTACAATGTTGTTTTTCTTGTACTTTTTATACTTGCAAAACTTGCACGATAAATAACGATGTCACCCTGCATGAAAACTAAAAC
>NW_018237696.1:98899-100148 GCF_001263595.1 Phalaenopsis equestris | reverse complement strand
AGAAGTGGTGTTACAAATGGGTAATAAGTTACAAAATCAAGGAGCTACAATTAGAAATACTTATAATCAACTTGGGAAAATCACAAGTTCATTAAGTAATAGATCCCAAGAAACACTTCCTAGTAACACTAAATCAAATCCAAAAGACCAGAATAAAAATCAAGTAAAAGCCGTTCAACTTAGAAGTGGCAGTTCAAAAAGAGACTGAGTAGAGAGAGAAGGGATTGAAGAACCAAAAGAGGAAGCTCTGAAAGGTTTATAAAGACCTATTTCTCCACTTAAAGTTGGTTTGGAAAGACCACCCCCTCCATTTCCTCATAGGCTTCGACAACAAAGGTTGGATAAGCAATTTTCAAAATTTCTGGAAATTTTCAAGAAGCTTACAATCAATATTCCATTTGCTAAAGCCTTGGAACAAATGCCAAGCTATGTAAAGTTTTTGAAGGATATTCTCAACAGAAAAAGAAATTTTGAAGATAATGAGATTGTTTCACTTAGTGAGGAGTGCAGTGCTATAATTCAGAGCTTAAAGATCCTGGTAGCTTTACAATTCAATGTGCAATAGGAGATAGATTTTATGGGAAAGCTTTATGTGATTTTGGTGCAAGCATTAACCTTATGCCATTATCAATATTTAAAAGATTGGGATTAGGAGAAATAACCCCTACTACTGTAACTCTATAATTAGCATATTGTTCAATAACCTATCCCATAGGAGTTATAGAAGATTTCCTAATGAAAGTGGATTGATTTATCTTTCCTGTTGATTTCATAATGCTAGATATGGAGGAAGATAAAGAGATACTTATCATTTTGGGGAGACTTTTCCTAACCACAGGAAGAGCAATGATAGATGTGTAGAAAGGAGAATTATCAATGTGCGTCAATGCTCAAACTGTTACTTTTAACATTTCAAAATCAATGAGATACCCTGCAAAAGGTAAAGATGATGAATACTATAGAATGATTGTTATAAGATATCTAAGTGAATGTCATTTCAAGGCTACTTATGAAGAAAATTTTGAAGGAGAAGATTTGGAACACGAGCAAGAAGAGGATTTAAAATATACCTTTTTAAGGAAGTTCAAGTTATGTTCAAGAAATTTTTGAAATTTTGGACACAATAGACAAAGATAAATCATTTTCTCCATCTATTGAAAAACCTCCAAAACTTGAGTTGAAATTACTTCCTGAACATTTAAAATATACCTTTTAGGAGATTCCTCTACTTTACCTGTTATAATTTCCT
>NW_018237696.1:98318-98593 GCF_001263595.1 Phalaenopsis equestris | reverse complement strand
TAGGAAAGATCATTTTCCACTACCCTTTCTAGATCAAATGTTGGACAAAAATAATTTTACAAAATAATTTTACTTTCTGGATGGATATACCGGTTATCACCAAATTCAAATATCTCCTTAGGATCAAGAGAAAGTAATATTTAGCAGTCCTTATGGTACTTTTGCTTTTAGAAGAATGTGCTTTGGTTTATGTAATGCCCCTATTACATTTCAAAGATGTATGATGGCAATTTTTTTGTGATTTAATTGAAAAAGGGATTGAAGTCTTTATGGAT
>NW_018237696.1:92601-98187 GCF_001263595.1 Phalaenopsis equestris | reverse complement strand
AATTGTATTAGGTCATCAAATATCATAAAATGATATGAAAGTAGATCCTGCTAAAATTCAAGTGATCGCTAATTTACCTTATCCAACAAATGTAAGGGAAATTAGGAGTTTTTTAGGACATGACAGACAATATATTAAAGACTTTTCTAAGATTGCTAAGCCTTTATCCCTTTTACTGGAGAAAGATGCAATTTTCAATTTTGATGAGGAATGCTTAAAAGCTTTCAAATTATTAAAAGAAAAATTAACAACTGCACCAATTATAGTTTCACCAAATTGGGAACCTTTTGAACTTATGTGTGATGTAAGTGATTATGCTATTGGAGTTGTTTTAGGACAAAGAAATGACAAAATTTTCAAAGTTATTTACTATGCTAGTCAAATTAATTATACAATAATTGAAAAAGGAGTTATTAGCAATAGCATATGCCTTTCATAAATTTAGACCATATTTGATTGGAACTCATTGTATAGTACATACAAATCATTCTACTATTAAGTACTTAATGAAAAAGAAGGATACTAAACCTAGACTTATCAGATGGATTTTTCTTTTATAAGAATTTGATTTTGAAATAGTAGATCGGAAGGGAACTGAAAATCAAATTATTGATCATTTGTTTAGGTTTGAATTAGAAAAACCACTCTATTTTGAAAAAGAAATTAATGAACATTTTCCATACGGAATTGTTCACTATAAATGAGTGGCGTGTTCCGTGGTATGCCGACATTGTGAACTATATTGTTAGTGACCTTAAACCCTATGGAGTGTTAAACCCTATGGAGTTGCATTCCAACAAATGAGGAAATTTATTTCTGAAGCTAAGACTTATTTTTAGGATGAACCGTATTTATATAAACAAGGAAAGGATCTGATTACTCAAAGATGTGTACCATTAGAAGAAACTTATGAAATTATTCAAAAATGTCATAATTCTGATTTTGGAGGAAATTTTGGTGTTGATAAAACCACATACAAAATTCTACAATTTGGATTTTATTGGCCTACAATTTTTAAAGATGTTAATGCTTATATCAAAACTTGTGATAAATGTCAAAGAGTAGGCAATATTTCTAGAAGAAATGAGATGCCTCTCAATTATATGCTAGAAATTGAAATATTTGATGTTTGGGGATTAATATTCATGGGACCATTTATACCATCTTTCGGAAATTTATTTTCGGAATTTAATTTATTTTGTTAGGAGTGGACTATGTATCCATATGGATAGAAGTTATTGCTTTACCTCGATCTGATGCTCGATGCTCAAATTATTGCAAAATTTTTGAAAACAAACATATTTTGTAGATTTGGGATGCCGAGAGTTATCATTACTAATGGGGGAAGTCATTTCAAAAATTCCATTATGGAGAAGTTATTAAAGAAATATCATATAAATCATAGGATTGCTACTGTTTATCATCCTCAGACAAGTGGTTTGACTGAATTATGCAATCAAGAAAATAAAAGAATTTTGAAAAAATTTGTAAATCCAATAAAAATGAATTGGTCAGTCAAACTTGACTATGCTTTGTGGGCTTATATGAATATATATAGAACTCCTATAGGAATGTCCCCATATAGGCTAATATTTGGAAAAGCTTGTCACTTACCAGTTGAACTTGAGCATAAAACATATTAGGCTATTAAAAAGTTCAATTATAATTTAAAATATTCTGGTGAGAAAAGATTGTTACAATTAAATGAGCTTGAAGAGATAAGGAATGAATCTTATGAGAGTTCTAAGATTTATAAAGAAAAGATGAAAATGTGGCATGATCAAAAGATTCTTACTAAAAATTTTCAGCCAGGGCAACAAGTTTTGCAATATAATGCAAGGTTAAGATTTTTTCCAGGCAAACTTAAGTCTAGGTGGATGGGCCCATTTGTTGTTATAAAATTTTATCCTTATGAGGTACCTCTTCTAGTTTTCTAAGACTAGTCAATAGGAAAGTCCTATGGCTAGACCTAGGCTACTAAAGAAGTTTTCTAGACCTCAACCAAAAGTGAGGTCAACATGTCTGATTAAGAAATTTGGGATAGTATTTTTTAGTTTATTATGTGCTAGTAATGATTTTTAGACTTTATTTAGTGACCAGACATGTCAGAATAAGAATTTGGACGTTAAGTTGACTGGTGCAAAATTGTGCACTGGCGCTTAAGCGCCAGATCCGACGCTTAAGTGCCGCAATTTAATCACATGTGCAAATTTTGATTTCTAGAAGGTGTAACTACAATTTAGTTTGAATAAATGTGTCTTGGCAGTTTCTAGTCGTTCCTAAATGTTATGAGGGGGAATTACACCTATAAATAGAAGGGTTTTGTGAAGTAATTTCACCGATTTTTTTTAGCCCTAAAAGTCTAAGAAAGAGAGAGATTTATAGAAAATTTCTTCATGGAAGACGAATTTGAAGAAGAAGGAAGAAGCCATGAGGAATAATTTCATTAGTCAAAGTGCATAGGAGATGTATAACAGTTTCTTAGCCATTAGTATTGAAGGGATATCGGAGAAAATCAATCAAATAGAGAATACTATATCTGTATTAGAAACTAAGGTGCTTTAATTGCATGCTCATCTAGAACAATTGGGTGGCATCTTAAATTGCAATTCAACCATACCAGTTATTTAGAGGAAGCGATTAAGGCAATGTTCCTTAAGCAAAAGTGGATCGAAGATGATAGTATTAGAGCTCGTCACCACCGTCTGTTTTATCAACTCTATATTCCTGGAGAGACTACTGGGAGACAAGAACTTGTTCCTTCTAATGAAGAGTGGCATTAAGTTAAGTGTTAAGAATCTTGTGTTTAGAGTCATGTTTTTAAGTGTGTTAGTGCTTAGGGTTTGTGTCACTTATGTGTTTAATTGTAAATGAGTGTTAAGTGTTTTGTACATAGAAAAATTTTCTCATCCAAGACTATTTGGAGAGAGAACTAAGTGTTAAATGTGTTTGTATTTGTTTGTGAATTAATATAAGTTTATTTTTATGAAAATTTGTGTTATTTTTAGCCTCAAATTGAATTAATTATTATAGAAAATTTTGAGAGAGAAGGGAGTTATAGGAAGTAAAAAGAGTCATTTAAGTGTTCTGAGACCATTTAAGGGCAGTTTACCTCAGCCAATATTGCATTTTACTTAACATTAAAAATTTCAAAAATTGTGCACTAGAACCTAAGCGCCACATCTTGCGCTTAAGCACGAGCCAACCCGAGAGGTAGGCGCCTAAGTTCCACTTACCCGTGCTTAAGCGCCAGTTCACGAAAACTGGTTTGCGAATGGTTAAAAGCGAATTTTTGGTCCAAAAATGCCCTTTTAACGCCTCCTATCATTCTCCCCAACTCGAGTTCGCAATTTTGAGGGTTAGGGCAAGTGAAATTTGGAAATTTCTTGGTGAAATCAAGTGAGATTTGCGAGATCCAAGTTCCTTGATGAAAGAGCTTTACTTCTATGCAAAAATTTTGGATTTTCACCATATATTTTAAGCACATTTAGAAGATTTCAAAAATTTACTATTCATGGTGAAAAGTGAAGAAAAGTCTATGGAAATTTCTTGGGAAGTTTAGTTAGTGCTTTTGAAAGTTTAGTTTAGTGATTTAAACTTGATTTTTAAAGTTATTTTTTGAATTTATCAAATTTGTAGAATGACACCAAGATGAAAAAGGGCAAAGGAAAGAACCCATTTGATTCGAGCAAATTTATCAGTTCAAAAGCTCAGGATTGATATAGTGATGCTCTACAACAATGCAAAATTGATTCAGGAGCGATATTTTAAGAGTCCACGTGGAGAAGTGGAAGACCTGATAGTTCACCAATAGTGGTAACAGTTCTATCTTTTCTTTCTTGTAGCTGTAATTTCTGTTGTGAGGGAATTTTATGCAAATCTCCCAGAGGCTGAGCATGATCGATTTATGGTTCAAAGGAATTTGGTACCTTTTACTCCAGAGGTAATCAACTATTTTTATGCGAATTATAGTCCTATGGAAGCGGAATTAGACGAGACCATATCTTATTTGACTGTTGGAAGAGGTCTTTGGAAGATTACAAATGAGAGGAGAGTAAATTTTCTAACGTCAAAGTTGTGTGCACCATCAAAGCCTTGGCACAATTTTATATCTGCTTGTCTCATATCTACTTGTCTCCTTCCTACAAATCATCTCAGTGAAGTAGCCAGAGAGAGAGCGACATTGAATTATTGTATTCAGGAGGGAATACCCATCAACATGGGGGCTTTGATCTATCACACTATGATCAGTTCAATTGCTATTGCTACTACTGCAGGTATGGGATTTACATTCTTGATATTTTATTTATGCAAGCAAGCTAGAGTAAAGTATGATAGTTAGGAGGAAGTTCTGTTACCTCTAAAGCCCATTATGAAGGTGAATGTGAATACTTATTATGAGCATTCAGCATTCAATTTTTGGCTGGAGAGGAGGATTTTCCAAGAGCTATGGAATGGAAACATCTGTTGCATCTACCTCTGCTTCTTCTTCATCTAGACGATCTACTTCACGTGCTTCTACATCTAGAGGTGATTGTATAAAGACTCGGGATGTATATCAATTTTACCACTGATAAGGCATAAAATTTAGAGTGTTTTGCAGATCATAGTAATAGTTATAATAGAAGGAAGAGTGATTATGATGAGAAATTCCACTCATCTTTGGAGAACCTGATTAGAGGTAAACTATGAGTGCAATTTCCTTCATATCCTCGTTATCCTGATTATAAACCTGCAGAAAAATGGTACAGCGATGATTCTGAGGATGAAGAGTAGAGCAGAGAGATTCATTTTATGGTTGTAATATGATATGAACTATATGGTCTGAGCTTGGTACATTTGCATCTGTATGTTGTTTTAAACTATGTTCTGTTTTAGAATTTTATGTTTTATTATTATTATGACGTTTGTGGTAGTTATTGTTTTATTTTTAAATTTTAGGGTAGTAACTGTTTTTTTGTGTTTAGTACTATGATTTAATTAGTTTAGAACTTAACTTAATTTCATATTTGTTATAAAGTAGAAAATCTTGCTAGATTAGATCTTAAACCAAAAATTCAGAAACTGCTAACCTATATTTTTCTTTTATTATATTAGTGTGTTGTTTGCTTTTACACCCACTGTTTAGAAGGCTATTTGAATCTCTACATGTTAAACTAAAATAAAATGTTAGAAAATTTCTACATGTTAAAGTAAAATGAAAATATAGAAAATTTGATCAAAAATTAATTTTACTCCAATTTTTAGTTTTATACTTGTATCATTAGGGTTTAAAACTCTTGTTAGCATGTTATTTTTAAATTTTCATTCCTCCTTATATATATGTAATGATAAACTGTTTAATCTATTAAAAATTTAAGTATTGGGGAATGAAAAATATTTTCAAAATTGGAATTTTATTTGTTCTCAAATGTACTACAAGTGAATTTGAATTTTAAAAGAAAAATTGATTATGTATCTGAAGTTATATTAGGGAAGTAAAATTTGATTTTAGAAATGAGTAAGAAAATTTAGTTAAAATTTTAAGTAAAGAAGAAAAACTTTAAGTTAAAAATTTCTTAGTATAGAAAATGATTAATATAAGTG
>NW_018237696.1:67201-92240 GCF_001263595.1 Phalaenopsis equestris | reverse complement strand
TATTTTCATAATTCTTAACATTAAAAATTTTTAAACTTTAAGTTGGTCTCATTTACTAATTATTTTTTCTAACTTGGACTGCTATATTTCTAAATCAAAATTTTCGCAACTCCTAAAGAAACTCATATACATATCGTACATATTTGGTTTTAAAAGATTGAAGTGTCACTTGAGGATAAGTAACATTTTAAGTTTGGGAGATTTTGATAAACCTAAAATATATAATGTTTTTAGGCAGATTTTATACCTATTTTTGAGATGTTGTGCTTTAATAGAAGGTATTTTTGTGTTCTTTTAGATATAAGTAAAAATGGAAAAAAATGCTTAAAGGAGTGAAAAAATATCAAATTTGGAGCAAAAAGGTGAAAAATTGTGCAAACGAGTTTTAGCGCCTAAGCACTAGATCTGACGCTTAAGCGCCGGTTAAACAGAGAAGGTCGTGCCTAAGCAGATCCGACACCTAAGCACTAGATCTGGCGCTTAAGCGCCAGTGGCAGTTACTAGACTAAAAAAATTGGGTTTCACGAATTTTGAAGAGGTTTTTGAGGCACCCATTGGCTTAATAGGTGGTTATAACCACCATGGATGAAAATTATAATGAAAGGATGTGTCTATTGGGCAAATACAATGAATCAAGACACATTTTGAAGAGATCCCAAGGCACCTCTTGGAAAATTATAAAAGAAAGAAGAGAGGACATAGAAAAGAGTCCTGAAAATATTGGCAAGTTTTAAAAGATCTTCTCTAGGGAGTTAGTTCAGAGAGATTTTTAGGAGCCACTTTTTATTTACTCTATCCTTTTTGTTATTTTGTTTTGAGTGATTGTAAAAGAAAAGAGATTCAAAGGAACTTCAAGAGTCTGGTGGAGGACTTGAGATAAGTTCTTATCTTTTTTATTTTAGACTACTTTTGATTTTAATCGATACTTTTTGTTGGTTTGACAATGACTTCTTTTTTTAAACTAAGGTGTGATTTTGTTTTCTCCAAAGATTTTGAGTAATTTTCTTTATCTTTCTTCTTAAAATGATAAGTAATTAAATTTTGGATGGAAGTTGCGGAGAGTGTTGATCTTTAATGTTGGAAGAAGTTGTGATGATTTAAATCCATGCACTTCATTTACTTCTTGATTTGACCAATCCAAATGTTAAAATTTTTTGTGAGAACATGTAAGAACCGGGCTGGTATTGTCTCAGTCAATAATTAAAAAGAATCACATGAGGTTGTATGAATGAGAATGTAGTTCATATGATTGAGTGCAAATAAATAGGAAAATATTCATTGATGGGTGTAGAGTTAGAGGACTTTAATGAGACAGGTTAAAGCCCCTAACTTAGTTTATTGTTTTAGGTTCTGATACAAGAATGTTAGCCCCTAAGTGGAGGGAATTGAGGGAGCTTTAGAGTGAGATCTAGTATCTTTTCTGCATAGCCGGTCTTCAGAATTATTCAAATTTTAAATTATCCAATATTTTTTATAACATCTCTAATAAGGGTAAAGAATGTTATTTCTTCTATTTGGCACAACATAATTTGCATACTTCTACAATATAATTCTTATACTTATTACTAATTCATGATAAAAAGAAAGATATTTTCATATTAAGTACTTTTCTTCTAGAAAAACTTTATTTATCTTTTTAAGTTGTTATAGTTTCACCAAAATATCAAAAATACCAAAAATATTTAATTTTTAAATTCACGTACCATCTTCATGTTCGGCTTCTTCACGACGAGCCATCAAATAAATGGGGAAACGGATGGCATCTGTTCATCGTCCCCAATCTCCCTAACTCGAGATTCGTTAAAACCCTTAGGATCTCTTGATACTCAACAAAATCATATGGGGTTTGTTCCTACACCTTCATTTACTCAAGACGAACCTATCTATATGGTTGATCTAGCATGAAATACATTAATTACGTATGGAGAATCAAATTAAGCTCTGTTTGAAGAGAGAGAGTTCAATAACTTTGTCTTAGAGGGTAGGCCTCAAGCAGATGGTTATAGAAGCTTCAAATGAGTTCAATGAACCTTTAGATGAGCTCCTTGGATGTGGTGAATTGTTTAGGTTTGATTTTGATCGAAGCCGATTTCAAGTGTTGGTCGAGAGCTAAGTCAGAGGCTCTCTGTGATGGAGATTTTATGGGGCTTTAGTGAGGAATCAACTTCTCTCTCTCAGGGGATGGTGTGTGCGCAATTAATTGGAGTTTGGTTCATTGTGGAGCTGTGGAGTGAGCTATCCTAGTTTTAAGGGAAATTTTAGTGATGAAATTGACCTTATGGGGTAGCTGTGAGTGGCTGAGAGCAGGGGGATTGAACTTAGGAAGGTTTTAAGAAGCTCTGGTGAGATTTTGCCAAATTTTCCCAAAGATTTCAAGCACTCTTCCCTTTGGTCGTGGAAGGCTCAGTTTATAGCCATGGCCACTGGGCTGAGCTCAGGAGTGGTTGGTGGTTGCAATGGAGAGTTGAGGTGGAGGGCTAAATGACACAAGCAACCAATCAGGGCTTGATGCATTGGCTACGTTCAATTGGGTTCAAATTAAGGTATGGTGGCCCTCAGTATTGGCTCCTCCGGTGACTAGGGTGGCAGGCCAAGGCATGGGAGGTGTTCAGGTGGCTAAGGAACCTTAAAGGAATCTATCAAAGAATTAATTTGGGTTGGTGATGGGTTTTGCCAAAGATCTCCTTGGCTTAAGCATTTTAGGAAAGAAATCTCTTAATTTATGGGACCTTTTGTCCATGACTAACATAAAGTGGGCTAGATGGGTTTAGCCTGATCACTAGGGTCCAATTGGTGGCTGTAGTTGCCTTAGGTTGACCACTTTTGCTAGGTTTGGTCACATTTGGGTCATGGTTCAATATTGGGTTCAAGATGGGCTAAGTTGGGCTAGTCATGTCATTGGACTCAAGTGATTGATCAAGATGGTGTAGATGATTGTCATAAGGAGTTTAGAAAAGATATGGAGGTTTAATTTGAAGGAATTCAGATATTTGGTCAATTTTGAGGATGTTGGGTTAGACTTTGGTTTAAGTTGGGTCAAAGTTTGGCTAAGGCTCAATTGATGGCTCAATTTGATGTGGGTGATTGTCATGAAGAGTTTTGGATATTAATTGGATGGAAATTTTGGGGTTTGGGATTCAATTTGGTTGAATGTGGGGACATGGCTAATTTGCGTAAAATTTGGGGTTTTGGTCCAAGTCAAATTTGAATGAAATTGAGGCTTGAACAAGGCAAATTTATGGTTTAATTTGAAATGGGAAACTATTTGGAAGAGTTTATAATGCAAAATTAGAGCAATTGGATAGATTTCGGAGTTCAATTGAGTCAGATTTTGGTTTTGGGTTAAATTGGGCTTTTTGATTTGGGTTGAAATTGGATTAAAATTTAGATTAATTGCGATTGGATTTGGTTTCAATGAAGCTTGGACATGACGAATTTGAGTTTGGAATTGAAATTTGGAAATATTGGGACCAAATTGGTGGACATTGGGGGTGAATTGGGGTAATTGGGCCTTGAAAGGCAATATGGGGTTTTTGGTTAAAATTGGTAAAATTGAGATCGATGAAGTGGTCCAATATGATTTTAGGGACATTTAAAATGATTTTTGACATTTTGGGACAAATTGGGTCACGAGGGGTATTTTTGTAATTTTGGCCAAATGAGGGGTATGTTGGTAATTTTGAAAATTTTGGGGTTTCTAAAGGTGAGGGTTCCTTTTCTAGTCCTTTAGGATTGTCAACAGGAAAGTCCTATGGCTAGACCTTAAGCTAATAAAATGGAAAGAGCATACCTCAACCAAAAGTGAGGTCAACAAATAGACCCCCAATAGGTCTGGTGCGTCTGACGAGCACACTGCACGTATTGGCATTGACTGAATAGATCAACAAAACCAACACAGATGTCTAAGCCAATATGCTTGGAACAAAGCTTAGAATAAAGTGACAATTGCTTCTGCTGGGGAATTAGAAAGTGAATATTTGATTGAAACCAAAGATTCAGAACTCTCACTGGAGAATAAAAGGAAAGGAATTCTAAAAATGACTATTAGAAAAAGAAAAACGATGGTTACGGTGAAGATTAAATTTCAATTTCATGTTAGAAAACATCAATTTTGATCTTAAAATTCAATAATCTTGGAGAATGGGAATCAGAATTTTGGTGCTGACCACGAAATGGGAATTGAAATTTTGGTATCAATCCCGGAATGAGAATATGATGTCATTCTCCATTTAAGGTGATCTTAAATCTATCTTAGATAAATTGGGTGGAGAATTAGATATCATAATCCATTTAAGGCGGTCTTAAAACTTATCTAAAAAGATGAGAATAGGATGTCATACCCTATTTAAGGTGGTCTTATACCTATCTCAAAGAAAATTGGTAGAGAATCGGATGTCATGATCCATTTAAGGTGGTCATAAAATCAATCTCGAAAGATGAGAATAGGATGTCATGCCCCATTTAAGGTGGTCTTAAACCTATCCATTTAAGGTGGTTCATGCCCCATTTAAGGTGGTCTTAAACCTATCTTGAGGAAAATTGGTAGAGAATTAAATGGCATGATCCATTTATGGTGGTCTTAAATCTGATCTCAAAAGATGAGAATAGGATGTCATACCCCATTTAAGGGGGTCTTAAACCTGTCTTGAGGAAAATTAGAAGAGAATCAGATGTCATAATCCATTTAAGGGGCCTTAAAACTAATCTCAAAAGATGAGAGTAGGATGTCATATGACATTTACGGTGGTCTTAAACCTATATTGAGAGAAAATTGTGTCACATTAGGAAGGAAATCATAGGTACTTGCCTCCAAACTTAGAGATGCAAACTACATTGTGAAGGAAAGCTTAGGGACTCGCATCCGACTTAGGAGGTAGTGGAAATGAATCAAAATTTTATACTGACCCCGAGGACATCATGAAAAGAATGTACAAAATTTCTGGTGTTAAACCTAAAAATATGGGAGATGTGAAGGTTGACAGTGGTGAGGAAAAAAATTTAGAAATTTGTGCAGAGTGTGAAACTCAGTGGGGATGTGAAGAAATTGGCACAGACAAGGATAGTCGTGCTGCAAAACCGGAGAGTGAGAAACCTCAAACTCAAGAGAAAAAAATTTATCAAATTTTTCATTTTCTTTTCTTGTCGTCTTTATCACATTTAATTATCAAAGTATACTTTTTAAAATTTAAATTTCATTGGTTGACTTATTTTTTAAAAAAATTATCTGTTTAATTTAATTTAGTGAAATTTCAAAATTAAAAAACAAAGGGAATTAAAGTGAGCAAATTGGAAGATTTCAATTTTGTTGAGGTTAATTTTATTACAAAACTTTGGATCCAGTCACAGATGCTTGGACAAATAAATAACCCCAGAATAAGCAATATTTTAAAAATATATTTCAAACAATGTCATGTTGTGTAGTATATCTTCAAATATCGTCCATTAATTGGCAACATAGGTCTTTCACCTTGAAAATCCACCAGCTTGTAAGATCCTCCTAAATAGACCTTCTCTATGACAAATGGTCCCTCCCAAGTTGGTTTAAATTTTTCACCCATCTTGTGATGTGCAAGAATAGGTCTTTTGAGAATGAGTACAAGGTCACCAACTTTGAACACCCTCAGGTGGACCAATTTATCATGAGCCTGCACGATTCTTGCTTGGTAGAGCTCCAAATACAGTTGTGCTTCTAGTTTTTTTCCCTCGAGACTTTCCAATTCTTCAAGTCTAAGTTTTGCACTTTCTTCTATTGTAATCTGATTTACGACGGTGACTATGAGAGATGGTGTTTGGACTTCTAGCAGTAGTACGGCCTCAGACCCATACACAAGTGTGTAGGGCATACACTGAGTTGTAGTTTTGAACGTTGTCTTGTAGGCCCACAGAGCCTCTAACAGTTTATCATGCCACCCTATTTTGTTTTCCTCCAATGCCTTCTTTACAATGTGCACAAGCGTCTTGTAGAAGGCCTCGACCAAGACATTTGCCCTGGGATAGTACATCGTAGAGTATGTCCAGTCTATCCCATGTCGTTTGATGACATATTTGATCTTTATGGTCTTGAAGGTTGTTCCATTGTTGGAAATTACTCTCTGTGGTACATCAAAATGGTAGAAAATCTGAATTTTAAAAAATTGCAGAACATGTTGTGTTGTAACATCTCGTAACGACACTACTTCTGCCCACTTGGAGAAGTAATTCGTAGCGGCAAGAATAAATCTGTGTCACTTATAGGATGGATGGTCTATTGGACTTATTTTGTTCGTTCCCCAACACTCGAATGGTCATGAGGCAACTGTTCGGTGTAGGACATTCGGGAGTTGGTGCAAGATTACCCCATGCACTTGATAAAGGTTACACTTTTTAGCTGTATCCATGCAATCAAATATCATTGCCGGCCAATAATATCTGAGTCTTTTGATCTTTATTTTCATCTTTGGCCCTGAATGTTGAGCTCCACACAATCTGGCATGTACTTCTTTGATGATATTTTGTGCTTCTGCTCTGCTTAGATATCTCAGCCACATCTGATCGAATGATCTTTTGTAGAGGACCTCACCCACTAGAGCATATGACATAGCTCTTCTTGTAATGTGATATGCTTAAAACTTGTCTTCTAGCGGTTTTTCGGTTTGTAAATATTCTATTAATGGCTTGCACCAATCTTAGTTTATGTCAGCAATTGTAATCATCATTCCTTTTTCTTTTTCAAGCTTGTGCAGATTATTGAGGTCAAACTGAAACACGACCTAATACCCTTGTACTGTAATGTTGATGGAATGCTCCGGTGGATATGCCAGCTCCTTAGCAAGTTTCGCTAAAGTGTCGGCATGGGCATTATCTCCTCGAGGAATCCAGTACAGACTCACACTTGGAATCTGCTCCAATAACTTCATCATGTATTGATGGTTTTCTGTTAGTCTTGGTTTCAAGATCTTATATTGTCCGATAACTTGTGGGATGATGATTTATGAGTCACCATAGATGACAATGTATGTTATATCCATGGAGGTTGCCAACTCCAACCTGGTGATCAATGCTTCATATTCTACTTCATTATTTGTTTACAGCTCTATCAAGTGGTAGGAGAACTTCAACATGTCCTTATCTAGTGTGATGAAAATCAGATCAATTCCTGCTTTGCCTGGTATAACTTTCTCTAAACCTATATCTTTTCTGGCTGATGAAGCTCCATCAAAGTACATTTCCCAATGTCTGGCACTAGGCTTTTCTATTTGTAGTACATGTTCATCTGACAGCTCAACTTTGAGATGGAACCCATTTGTAAGTGGATGCACTAAGAGAAAATCTGCTAAAATATTACCCTTGATAGCTCGAAGGGAAATTGTAATAAAATCATCGACCACCTTGCCAAATGTCAGGAAAGTATTGGTTGGGTCATCAAATATTGTAATGGATTAACTTTCAACATAAGAGTTACTTTATGAGAAAGCATGTAATGCCTAATCTTATGGGCGACAAAAATCAAACTAGGCAATGCTTCTCAATAGGCGGATACTTTACATCCATCGGCACTAGATGTCGACTCAAGTACTAGAGTGCGTTCTACTTTCCCTTATCATTGACCTAAGCTAACAGGGGTCTGAGAGAGTCTTCTAAGGTCACGATATAAAGTATCAAGGGTTTTCCCAGGATATGGGCTCCCAAAACAGGAGGTGTCATTAAATATTGCTTAGCGTCCTAAAAGGCCAGCTAGCATTTCTCTTCCCAAAAAAATTTGGTGACATTTTTAATTAATGCTGAGAAGGGCTGACACCTACTTGAGAGATTAGAAATAAACCATCTCAGATATGACAACTTCCCTTGGAAGGAGCATAGTTGTTTCAGGGTTTTGGGGGAGGCATTTCCAAGATAGATTTAATCTTATTTGGGTCGATCTCGATTCACTAATGAGAGACAATAAATCCTAGAAATTTCCTAGAGATGACACCGAAGGCACACTTGAAGGGATTCATCTTGAGATTATATTATTTTAATCGTTCGAACACAATCCTAAAATTGTACAAATGGTCTATTTTTTTATTACTTTTGATGATCAAATCTTCCACGTAACATTCCACAACGTAACATTCCACATGGTTGTGAATGAGGTCTTCAAAGATCTTCGTCATCACTCATTGATGTGTTGCCCTGACGTTCTTCACCCAAATGGCATTATCACTCATTGATGTGTTGCCCTGACGTTCTTCACCTAAATAGCATTACGTGTAGCAAAAAATTCTAATCGGCGTTCTGAATGTTGTAAGATCTACATCCTCTGGACTCATCCTGATCTGGTTATAGCCTGATGATACATCCATGAAAGAGAAAAGCTCACGTGTCGATGAGATGTCCACCAATAATTCTGGTATCGGTAACACAAACTCATCTTTTGGACATGCTTTATTTAAATCCCTGAAGTCAACACATACACAGATTTGTCCATTCTTTTTCTTAACTGGCATAATTTTGGCTAACCATATAGGGTATTACTCTTCTCTCTAAAATTTAGCATCTATTAACTTCTTTACCTCAGCAATGACTTGTTGTTCTATCTTGAGGTGCATCCTTCTTGGAGCTTGGTTTACATGGGTCATATCTTTGTCCATCCCGATTTTGTGAATTGTAACTTCTACTGATAGCCCTGACGTTTCATCATAGCTCCATGCAAAGCAGTCTTTAAATTCTGACAATAACTTTATCAATTCTATGGATCCTTCTTCATTGAGTAAAGAATTTATAAAGGTAGGTCGGGGTTGCTCCTCAGTCCCAAGGTTAACTTCATTCAATTCATTCACTATTGATTTAATATCTTCTTCAAATTCCGGTGGAAAATCATCCATCAACTAATTCTCAAAGTCATCTTCTATATCCATGCAATCGTGGAAAATCATCCATCAACTAATTCTCAAAGTCATTTTCTATATCCATGCAATCTTCCATGCAATCCTTTTCCAATCCGCTAGTAACAACCATGCAAAATTTTGAGTCATCGTCTAGTCCTACAGTACCAAATCTGAGACCTTCTTTCAATTTAGGAATTTGACATTTAACATTCCACTATTTCTCAAAAATCTATACCTTATCCTTTGGCATTTTTTTGGCACATATGCCTGTTGAAATAACTTTATTACACAAGGAGAAAACTAATCAAAATGTAATTCTATTAATTCATTAGAATCCTCTTCCAAATTTACATGATTTTCACAATTAGTAGAAGGGGAAGCACGGTAAAACTTGATTGTCTTTAAACCAATGCTATAGATTTCCTTGACCTCTTAACTCTCAACCTTTTGAGTGTGGATTGGAGTAAGGGTCACGACATTCACATAGTGGTTGATTCGATCATACATCGACTTGTATTCACTTTTCTCCACATCTTCCAAGGAAATCTAGTACTAAATTTTCGTCTATTTTATCATCATCATTTCTTCCTTGGAACTTTCTTCATCAGAATTTTCTTCCTTGTCAATGTTGATGGTCATCCTAGTTCATTCAATAATTGAGTTGGTTCTTCCTCGTCCACGTCCCCAGCCTCAATCTCAGGTATATGGACTAAGAGAACCTCTACTAGCTCATTGTGAAAAAATGGTTGTAGATGTTTAAAGCAGAATTAAATGGCCTCTTCTTTGTGATTCTTCTATATCTTCCACTTCATTTGCCATAATTTCAAGGGATAACGAGACCATGTTATGCTCGTGAATCCATGGTCATCTAAGTAAAGCATTGGAAGAGGTCTCTACGTCGATGCAATGGAATTTAGTGGTTATTATTAGTTGTCTAAATTTCATTAATAGTGTAATCGATCCAAAGGCTCTTTCCCATTTTGGATAAATCCTCTTAACAACAATTTATTGGTTGTAAGCTCTTAAGCCTCAATATCCAAATATGTCAATGTCTATAGACTCATTAAGTTAAGTGATGCTCCTTGATCTACCAAAACTCTAGACAATACAAATCTGTCAATATTATCAAAGATGTAGAGCGTTCGATTATGGTCGGTAGTGTCGAGCAACAAGTCTTTAACTGTGAAGGTTATCCCAAGTTGTTCTTTCAATGAACAAACTTCATCCTAGGATGTGCTGGCCAATTGAGCTAAGCAAATCTCCAGGTCAACTAAGGTTGTAACCAGAGACTTTCTCAACTCCTTTCATAGGATCAGAGCATCGTAGATGCTTAGTTTGGCCAAAAACCTCCTAAGATGAGATAGCACATTGAAATCCACTTTATACAATCCTCTGATCCTTACTTGGCTATGTGTCTCTTCCACTAGCGAAGGTGGAGGTAGCTCTTCTCAAGTGACTATTTGTTTTACTTTATCCACTGGAGCTATTCTCGAGGGTAATGCTTTCCCACTTCTTATGTTTATTTTTTGTGATTTCTTCTTCTTGAGATGTTGTAGGAAAAACTTTTGGTGTCTCTTATTCATCAAAAAGATCCAAGTTCATGGCGAGTAGTGTACCATAGTACTCAAAGACTGACTCCTCACTCCTGACACTATCATAACTGATGTTGTCGATATCTTCTTCATCCTTGTTAACGGGTTTATCAGACTTAAGTACAATTTGAGGATCATTTTGGGAATCAAGATCAGAGCTTTATTGACTAAACAGAGTTTTATTGATTAAAATTAGTTATGTTATCACTAAAAATAGTTAAAATGTAGCCAAAATAAAATCATTATATTCATAATACCCCGGTGGGGCAAAAAGATAATCATATATGTTCAAATGTTTGAGGATTTTCTTCCCCGTTTGAGAAAACAAATCTAACAGAGGCAGCCCCTATACTACCCCACTCACTATTGTCTTCATGACGTCGTTCTTCACTTTCTATTATTGCAGCGATTTCTCTGACAAAATATAACTTGGCCTGGAGAGGCTGTAGACTATGAACGGCAGCATGTGTTGAAGCAATTTGAATCTAATCTTGTGTCTTCTTGCATGACTTGCTCCAAACTATATGCCATCCATTTTTCTCTGAATAAAAATCTATTGAAGTGATTGAATAGGCTGAAATCATATTTACAGAACCTTTTTCAAGTTCTTTTAAATATTTTTTCAGGATCATTATATTTTCTTCTTTAAAGTTCCCCTCAAGCTAGTTCTTGAAGATGAAATAGCCCCCTATTGTATGTCCCAACATCCAGTGGTAGGGGCAGAAATTGGGATGCTCTTTCTTGTTAGCTTCTTCCGACTTCTTTGGTTCTCACAATCTGAATTCGAGCTTCTTAATTAAATTTCTGAACATCTTTGGCATAGCCTCATCTTTGAAAGAATATACTCTCTTCTTCCAGTCTGAAAGAGTCGGACCCCATCTACTTTCTGTTAGGTGCGTTCCTCCCTGGTGTGACTGTTGGCTAGACTGGCCATAATGTTGTGTTTGTTGTTGAGCATGTTGTGATGATGGCTAAAAACTCTGATGAGAATGTTTTGCCTGAATCTTTATTAGCTGTTTTCCTTTATCAACTATTGCCACCACTTCAAACTTCTTTTTGAATATTCTGGTTGTTATAGACCTTTTTGACTTCTCTTGGTAATCCATTTGTTTAACTTCCTTTTGTAGACTGTTGGCTTTGCATAGCAGTTTCTCGAGCTGAGTAGCTTCTCGAAGGACTTGATGGTGAGTCCCATAAGCATGAAAGCTAACGGCCCATGGATGCTTTTGAGTAGAATCTCAATCACAAGTTGTTCCTTTAGCTGAGGCTCACGTTTCATGCTTAGGTTTCTCCACCTCAAGATATAATTTACTAAATTCTCATTATGCTTCTGTCTTTTCACTATGAGATCTCCGATAGAAAAATGATGATGTGCTCCAGCAAATCTCTTTAAGAAAACTATTCTAATTTAGCAAAGTTCTTGCCTGATCTTTTGGGTAGCTCAGCATACCAATCAAATGCTATTCCTGATAAGCTGTTGGAGAACTAACAAAAGAGTTAGGCTTCATTACCTTCGATGTTGCCCCAAGTTACTCAAAAATGTACTACATGCTGTCAGGGATTTTTAGTCCCGCCGAATGTCTTAAAGTTTGGTGACACAAAATATTTAGAGTAGGGCACGATATCGAACTCCTCCGAGTAAGTTCTACCCTTTGAAATCAATGCACCACCCTCTGATTGGGCTAAGGCACCTGAACTTGTTGATCGACCAATTGCTTTATATCTTTTTCCTATATTACACTTGGTGGGGAGTCCTTCTTTTGCTGATCATCTCCATTATCGGAGGCAAATTCTCTCCTTTCATCAGTAATATGAACTATTTTGGTTGGTTGACTCCTGGAAAAGCCAATTGCTGCGATTGGGACTGTACATGAACTGTATCCATGGTGGCCATGGTGGCAGCCATCTCCTCCATTATCTTTTCCATCCGATTAATTTGTTCATTTCTTCTTAGAACAACCTTACGCAAATCATCCACAGAGTTCCCTTCAATGAGAGGATGGGCATCACGCGCAGATGTGGTAGCTCTAGTCTCGATGACATGATTATCCATGAATTCTTCATCGAGATAATCATTAAGATCAAAATCTTCATCATCATTAATGGCTACTCTGTGCCCTTTGGCTAACTCAAAAATCTCAGCTCTGAGCTTTTCAACTTTCTCTTCAATTATATCTTTTTGAACCGTTTTGAGATCTGGAGGACTTTCCTGAAAATCCTTCGCTTGTTTATCAAACTTCATCCATCTCAATAGCAATAGCTACAATGATGTCAGATACTTCAGACCCTTGCTTCGTTCCACAATTCTGCCCTACGGGCTCATTGAACCGTATTGGTATGACAACCATGGGTACCCATACCTTCTTCTTCAACAGTGATGTCTTGAGACTGGGTACAAACTCGGTAGCAATAGCTGCAAAGATGTCTAATACTTCGGACCTTTGCTTCATTCCACATTCTTGCCCTACAGGCTCAATAACCTCTATTGTTACGGTGAACTTAGGTCATTCCACATTCTTGCCCTACAGGCTCAATAACCTCCATTGTTATGGTGAACTTAGGTACCCATACCTTCCTCTTCAACAGTGATGTCTTGAGACTGGGTGTCTCAACAGAGGCATCGGCGTGTCGGAGAGAAGCATGCTCCCCACGGTGCAGACCAAATACATTATCAGGTGAATTCTTTATTTGCTTCTTCTTTGGGGCACTTTTACGAGAAACCACTAAAAGTATCCTCAGACCCAGATCCCATATATGACTTGGCCGGTCGATGTCCTACAGACCTTGGAGCAGTGGTGGTAAAAAAATTAGTGGTAGTGACGGTAGTATCAACTCGACTCCCCAAATGGAACCTGATGAGAATGTGAGCTGGCAAAACTTCAATTAATCTTTGAGACTGTCAATTAGCTCTGACATCTTTTAAAATTTCTTTCTTCATTCAAGGGGACATTGTGCATCCCACTTGCTTAAGTAGCTCAACAGCTGAACATCCCTCTTTAAAGACCAACCTCTAGAATATCATACGGACTTTGGAGATAGGAGTGTGTTTCTCTTTCTCCTCATCATGACCATGAAGTAATGGCAAGCTAGCTGCAATCTTTTGAATACTTTAATATCCATTATTATCTATCAGTAGGTGGAACCTACTCCCTCGCAGAGGCGGAGAGGTTTCAAGTAATCTAAGTTCCTGTTGGTGAGGAATCTCATAAATGGGTATCTTTTCAAGAATTTGGGCCTTATGAGCCTTTCGAATCTTTCAATTGTGATTTCTCTTTTGAGACTGGGTTAACCATGCAGATTTCAAACTTGATCCAATTTCAAATACTGACGATGGAACAATAAATTCTCCAGCTATATCTTTCACAATCATAACCTCCTTTCCTTTGGTAGAAAAGGTAACAACATACTTAATAGATGTTGAGGTAGCAACAGTTGCACCCTCTTGTAGGAAGGGAAATCTTGAGGGCAGTTCAGGTTGAAATCCACAGACGGCTCTTGTACTTTTGGAGCGGAACCTTTCATTATGACAAACGGGGCTTTTCTAAGCATGACTTCAAGTTCATCGAATCTAGCTCAAAATTTGATGGTGGGAGCGACATTGCGAGCATTGTGGCTAGTTGGTAGGTTGCAGGAGAACTGTGGGAGCGACATTGCGAGCATTGCGGCTAGTTGGTAGGTTGCAGGAGAACGTGAGCATTGGGAACGCCATTGCACCAGCTTCAAAAAGAAAGCTTTGGGTTAGTTATTTGGCCAACACCTTGTAATTCTAGTGCAAACACTAAAAATTAACGAAGGCCAATCTGTAGACTGGGCAAGTCATTATTTTATTTTAGTTTATGAATATTTTAAAATTTTAGTAAAAATAATATGAAAGTAGAAGGATTTAATTAATTAAATAAGGAAGGTTAAAAGATCAAGCACAACATGACACAATTTGATTTAATTTGCAAAGTAGCAAACCAAACTCGAAAGTACATAAGGAGGAAAGTAAAGTTTAGGACCTAGTGTGGGTCTGACTTCATAATGCACAATGCTAGAGCAGAACTAGTCCATCAACACACCTATTGGGGGTCCGACCCCACACAAAGACAAAAAGCCTTAATGAACTTCTGAACCTCTCTATTCAAAGGTGAGTAAACAAACAATCCTGAAGTCTGAAAGAGTAGACCGTACTTACCCGAGAAAGAAATAGGTGAAGCTTGCCAACAGAAGAAGGGTAATTTGGTCCATGAGGGACATGAACACATTACCAATGTATGAAGAAGAGATTCCTTGATTTAAATGGAGAGAAAAACTGGTCCACAACAGAGTCGCCAGATGCTTTTGGACACCAAATTGGAAATTTTTTGTTGTCAGAATGGATATCTCCATGCCTAGTTTAATTTAATTTATGTATATGTAATTTGGAAAAGTAGTATTTTAAATTTTTAAAATACAATATCGGATCAATCTAACATTCTCTAAAGTTTAAATAAACGAGTCTAATACTGCAAGCAATGCATCTATCCGAAAGGGTAAACACACTACTTACTTGTAAGGCTTTATTAAATAAACTAAAGAATTTATGACATCCATTTAAGTATATGAAAAAACCATTTTTTTATGTTAATTGACAAGTTCACCTATTTAATACAAAAAATTAAATAGGGTTTATATTAGGTTGGGTTCTTAAAAGCTTCCAATAATGGCATGCCCCTATAGTTAATTACATCTTTAATTACATCTTAGATAATACATCTTAGATAATCAAAGTCACATAAGAAAACTCTCGATAAAAATCAGGTGATATTATCTTCAAGAATTTCAGGAGGTAGGACCTTTCAAAAGATCGGACAAAGAGGTGTGAAATGGAATGGCTCAAATTTTGAAAATTTATTTTGGAATCCAAAGGGAGAAGAACTAAGGGATGTCACAGATCTTGAAGAGAACCTCGGTGACTTCCTAAGCTATCCTATGGTTTAGCTTTAGTTTTGAGAAGAAATTATTTAAATGTTTCATCCTGGCAATTTATTAATAAGGGCTTACACTCGTGTGAGACGATCACACAAATAGCCTAAAAGATGTGAGGATTTAGGTCGTGATGAACAAATACCTCAGAATCCTAAAATGAGTTTGGGCTTAGATTGTATAGTAGAGTTATACAAAGTCCTTAAAATGAGCCAAGGATTTATGTCAAAATAAGTGGATGACACACCAAAATAAAATGTTATTGTATGTTTATATTTAATGCTTATTTTTGGTGATATTGCACTTTAAAGAAGAGTTTTTTTCATGTTTTTGTTGCTGGTATATCAATTTTAGGCATTTGGAGCAAAAGTAGCAAAAGGGAAAAAATTTGGATCCAAAAAAATAAACTTTTGAATTCTGGCGCATGATGCTCCGGTTTGGTGCCAGATGCGTTAGATTGATGTCAGATGTGCCAATACCTAGAACAACGCGGTCTTTAGCAAAGTAGTGCATGATAAGCCAGATTGGCACCAAATGTGCCATTTGACAAAGATTAGGGGCATGATGCGCTAGATTTAGTGTCAGATGCGTCAAGGATAACTTTTTGCAAATTAAGGTAGTTCAAGACAAATATTGTACAAATTTTCAAAGAGTCACTTGTTATAAACACCCTTTAGAGTGATTCAATGCGTTCAATGCATCTAGACACTTTAGAAGGTTCTTTTATGAAGGGATATGTCTCATGGATCGATGGACATGTCTTTTGAATTCAAAAGATTTGACTTTTAGACAAAATTTTGAAGCAAATTTTGAATTCATTTTGGAGGGAGGAAGCCTTTAATAAAAGGGAGGGAAGTCTAGGGCTTGAAGAGGCGTGTGTGGAATGAAGGCAAGAAGGAGAGTTAGAGAGAGGGAAAGTCAAGGGCTTGGAGATTTTCTTCAAGGATTGTAAGAGAGAGATTTCTTCTTCATTACAATTCTAAAAGAGAATTGAGAGTGCTTGTAAAGAGAGAAAGGCTTGGAAAGAATATCTAGGGATTTGCTTGGGAAGGATTGTGAGATAAGTTTTGTCTTTTATTTCTTTTATTTTATAAACTTGTTTTTATATATGAAATTCATTTTTTACCGTATCCTTCTCATGAATTCTAAGTAGTCTTCTTTATCCTTCTTCCTACTTTGAGATATGATTTTGTGAAGAATTATTTTTTTTATATGGTTTTTATTTTCAATGATTTGAGATATGATTTTGTGAAGAATTAATTTTATTATATGGTTTTTATTTTCAATGATTTTTGATGACTTGAACTTGATCTTCATTTACTTTTTTATCTGGCCAATTCAATTTTTAGAATGTGTTAAGAAACATATGTTCCAAAAAGGCTGTGATTTATACAGCATGGGAAGAATTACATTTGATTTCATGGGAGAGTTTCATCCATGGAGTTGGGTGCAAATAAATAGGGCAATATACTTTGTTGGATGTAGAATTGGAAATTTTAATGTGATAGAATAAAATCCCAAATTTGGTCCGGTTGATTAAAAACTGATACGAGATTGTTATCCCTCAGGGAAGGGAGTAGTAGGTGCTCTGGAGTGGCAGCCAATATTCTCCCAGCCTATTTTTAAGGTGATAGAATAAAATCCCCAATTTGGTCCGGTTGATTAAAAACTGATGCGAGATTGTTATCCCTCAGGGAACGGAGTAGTAGGAGCTCTGGAGTGGCAGCCAATATTCTCCCAGCCTACTATATCTACCTCGTGTAATTTGTAATATTGAAAAATATTTGCAAAATTAACACACTAAATCCACCCGCATCAAGTTTTTGGTGTCGTTGTTGGGGAAGTAACCGAATGTGTTAGTAAGTTATTTTATAATTATTAGTTTTTTTATTTTTAACATTAAAAAAAAGTGTGTTTGTAGTTTAGTTTGAGTATTTTATTATTTAAGTGTGTTTTCTTATTTTAAATTACTTGTTGTGTTTGTTTATGCATAGTGTAAGATCTAAAAATTTAGTCCTTTACGATACTCAGTTAGAAAGAACAATTAGAAAAATTCAAGAACAACAAAAAGAGATAGACCATATTAATATAATGTCTTGCACAAAATGGCTTGCAATTTAAGTAATGTTGGGAATGAAAATTAACATCATTAGAGACCTTTAAGAGAGTATGCTAATCCTACAGCAGATGAAATTCAATTGAGTATACAAAACCCTACTGTAGCTGTCAATTCATTTAAGCTTAAACCCGCTATTATCCAAATTGCTCAAAACAATCAGTTTGGGGGAACACCAATTGAAGATCCTAATTTACACCTTTTTAGTTTTCTAGAGTTGTGTGTTACTTTTAAATATGATAGAGTGTCGAATGATGCAGTCAGAATTAAACTTTTTCCTTTTTTACTAAGAGACAAACCTAAGATGTGGTTAAACTCGTTAGCACCTAGATCTGTCAGAACTTGGGAGATTTATCACAAATTTTTTTATCTAAATATTTCCCACCTTCAAAAACTGTTAAGCTTAGAAATGAGATTAGATTTTTTATCAGTTTGAAGGGGAATCAATTTATGTAGCCTGGGAATAAGTTATAGAACCCCTTAAAAAGTGTCCACACCATGCGTTACTTGATTGGTTAATAATTCGAACTTTTTATAATGGATTGGTTGGATCTCTTAGATTAATAATTGAAGCTACTGCTGGTGGATCATTATTATCAAAATCATTTGATGAAGCATATTCTTTAATTGAAGAGATGGCTACTAATAATTTTCAATGGCCCTCAAAATGGGTAAATCCAAAAAGAGTTGCTAGTATTCATGATTCTGACGCAATATCTATGTTAGCTGCACAAATTGTTGTTATATCAAAGAGAATAAATTAATATAGAATAAATTATTCTCATACTTCACATGTGCTTGAGGAAAATTCAATGGGTAAAATGATAGAATCTCAATCTTCTTATGAGACCTTAAATGCAATAAATAATGATCCTGATAGTTTATATGCAATATTATAACAATGTATTTAATTATATTTTTCTTTTATCTTTCCTTTGCAACAGTACCAAAAACTTGATCCTAGAGATTATAACAATTTAACTTTTTAACTTAAGATATATCGGGATACTACATAAGTATATGTATCGTTATCAAGTAATATAACAACATTTTGATTATCAACTAACAATAAACCAAGTTGGGGGCTTTAGCCTGTTACTCTAAAGTCCTCTAACTTTACACCCTTCAAAGATTATATCATTATTTATTTGCACTCAATCATATGAACTATAGTCTGATTGATACATACTCACGTGATTCTTTCCAATTATTGATTGAGACAATATCGTAATAATAGTCCGACTCTTACATGTTCTACAACAAATTTAAACATATAGATGGGTCAGATGAAGAAGTAAATGAAGTGCATAGAATTAAATCATCACAACTTCTTCCAACATTAAAGATTAATACTCTCCACAATTTCTATCCAACACTTTAATTACTTATCATTTTATGAGAAAGATAAAGAAAACTACTCAAAATCCATACAAAAAACAAAATCACAAAACCACGCTTTAGTTTAAAAGTAAAAAATATTGTCAAACCAACAAGAAGTCTCGATTAAAACCAAAAGTAGTTTAAAACAAAGATAAAAACTTATCTCAAATCTTCCACTGAATTCTTGAAGTTCCTTTGAATTTCTTCTTTCTTACAACATTCTTAACTCTCAAAATAAAACTATAAGCAAGAGAAAAATAAATTTGTGGTGCCTGAAATTTTCTCAAAAAGCTTCTTCATGAACTTATTCAAGAACTTTTCATAACCTCCTTAAGATTTTTAGGACTCCCCCCTTCAAAAAGTGTGAACTTCCTTCTTTTATAATTTTATAAGAGGTACCTTGGTATCTCTTCAAAATTTATTCTGATTTGATGTATTTACCAAGGGATGCTTCCTTTCACAAGTTCTTTAATTATATTTTCATCCTTGGTGGTTAAAACCATCCATTTTCGCCAAAAGGTTCCTCAAATATCCCTTCAAATTTTGTCAAAATGAATTAATTTATCAAGTAACTGTCACTGGCGCTTAAGTGTGGGACATTTATTGCTTAGGCGCGACCTTCTCTATTTCACCAACGCTTAAACACTGGTTCTGGCACTTAGGTACCAAAATACTTTTGCACCATGTTTGTGTTTTTGCTCCAAATTTGATCCCTTATTACTCCTTTTATCATTTTTCACCTTTTTGACTTATACCTGAAAGAAAACCACATAAATGTCTTCCATTAAAGCACAATATCTCAAAAATAGTAGGTATAAAAATGTGTATAAAAATACTATATATTTTAGGTGTATCAAAATCCCTCAAACTTAAAATGTTACTTTTCCTCAAGTGACACTTCAATCTTTAAAAACTAAATAAGTATGATTATGTATATGAGTATGTTTTGGAGTTTCTAAAATTTTGTTCTAGAAATATGGTAGTTTAACTTAGAAAAAATTCTACTAAATGAGACCAATTTAAAGTTTATAAATCCTTAAACTGAAGAAATATGAAAAATATGAGTTCCTATCTAATTTAGAAATACTTGCAGATTTTCAAAATATAGAATTTAGGCATTTTATTTCCTTCACATAAATTTTTTTTATTAAGTATAATTTACTTACTATATTATATTACATGAAAACTTTATTAGTAAGGATACTATTACTTAGATACAAAAGATCAGATGTGGAATCAATTTTTTTTCCTCAAGTTGATTCAAGTGAAGCCAATTTTTGATTAGACCTCCCTTTTTCAACTTTTTCTTTTTTTTTTCTTTTCTTTTCCTTTTTATTTTCTTTTCTTTTTCTTTTTCAAGCAAGGATTACTATATCTGGATAGGTCTTTAATACATTTGAATTCCACTCTTTCTTTCCCAAAGCAAAGAGTTGATATTTTTCTTTTATTTAAAAACATAATATAATTTTAAAAATTAATTTCAATAAAAGAAATTTAAGTATCAAAAATAAAAGTTTAAATTTTTAAAATTTTCAAAAATACAATATCTCCTACTAAAGATAGTAACACAATATTTATCATTTCTACATTTAAGAATTTTTAACTTTAAATTTTTCTACGTCACGTATAAAATTTTAACTAAATTTTCTTACTTATTTCCATAATCAAAATTTAACTTCCCTAATATAACTTCATATACAGGGTCATTTTTCCTTTCAAATCAAATTCACTTGTAGCTTATTTGAGAACAAATAAAATTCAAGTTTTGAAAATATAATTTTTTAAAATTTTTTTTCATCCCCCCCCCCCCAAACTTAAATTTTTAACAAAATTAAGCAGTTTAACTGTAGAGATATATAAGCATATTTGAAAATTAAAATAACATACTTACATGAATTTTCACCCCCTTTATTATACAAGTACAAAAGTAAAAACCGGAGTAAAATTAATCTTAGATCAAATTTCATACTGTTTAACAAATACAGATTCATTAGACTTCTATGTAGTGGATACAGGCATAAAAGAAAACAAACACACTAACTTTGACTTCAAAATCTCAACATAAAAACAATCACAATGACAAGATAAAAGAAAATACAAGGTAGCAAATTTCTGATATTAAAGTTTAAAATTAAAGTTAACAAGATTTTCAACTTTCATAAGACATAGAAATAAGTTCATTCTTAAATAACTAAAACACATTACACAACAACAATTACAACCCTAGAACTTAAAACACAATACTAACAAAACATAAACATTACAACAATAATTAAATAAAAAGTCTAACACATCATATAATCCAACAAGTATACAAACTCAAATGCATCAAGTGCACACCACCAAGTACATCACATAATACAAACATGAAAATAACATAGTCCTCCTCCTCCTCATTATCATTAGTTTCACCGCTATCCCAAAATGTTGCAGAATCATAATTAAGGTACTTTGGATTTGAAGGGAATTCCACTTCTTGGTTACCCTTAATAAGGCTCTCCAAAGATGAGTGAAATTTCTCTTTATAATCACTATGTCTTCTGACATATCCATTTATATGATCTACAAAATTTTCTAAATTTTGTACCTTATGTGTGGTAGAATTAATATTATCCATTATCTTTTGTAATAGTTGATCCTGAGATTTAGTAGACTGACTCCGGGATGTATATGGTTTCGAAGTAGATGTTCTAGATGTAGAAGTAGCGGAGGTGGATGCAACAAACGTCAATGGATGCACCAAACGTCAACATTCCATAAACTCTCAAAAATCCTCCTTTACAACAAAAAATAGAGTGTTCAAAATATGATTTCACATCCACACTTGTAATCAATTTTAGCGGTAGCAACACATCTTCCCAACTATTGTATCTAACTCTAGCTTGCTCGCACAAAGAAAAGATCAAGGAAGCAAATCCCAAACTTGCAGTAGTAGTAGCAGTAGCAGAACTGATGATAGTCTGACAAATCAAGGCTCTAATGTTGAAAGACTTGCGCTGCTTAATACAATAATTCAATGTTGCTCTCTCCCTCGTAACTTCACTAAGATGATTCATCGGTAACAGGCGAGCTGAAATAAAGTAGTGCCATGCCTTTGATGGTGCACTTAACTTTGAAGTGTAAAAGTTGACTCTGCTCTCATTTGTAATTTTTCAGTGTCCCCTTCCAACAGTCAAAACTAATATAATCTCATCCATTTCTGTCTTAGTAGGATTGTAGTTTGAATAAAAATACAGAGTATCAGGTCGTAAATGGTAGAACATGTTGATTACCTCTGGTGAAAAATGTACCAATTTGCCTCTGACCATGACTTAATCCTCCACCTCAGAGAGGTTTGCTTAGAAATCCCTCACTACAAAAATCACAACCACAGTATAAAAACAACAAAATTTTTTCCATCGTCGGCGAATGATCAAATCCTCCACGGATCCACATAGATTTTTAAAACACCTATCAGGAATCAATTTTTGTGGTTGTAGAGCATCACTATATCTATCCTGAGCTTTTGAACTCACATACTTGCTCAAATCAAAGTGGGATATCCCCTTGCTCCTCTTCGTTCTTGGTGCCATTTCTAAAAATTTTACAAAATTCCACAATAAATCCATGAATCAAGTCTAAACTACTAAAATCAACTACTATAACTTTAAACTATAATTTATATGTAATTTTCATAGATTTTTCTCCACCATTCACCATGAATAGTGATTTTTGGGTTTCTCAAAATGTATTTAAAATATATGGTGAAAATCCAAAATTTCTACATAAAAGTGAAGCTCTTCCCTTAAGAAATCCAAATCTAGCAAATTTGGCTCGAATCCACCAAGAAATCTCCAAAATAAGGTTTTCCCTAAACTCAAAATAGCAAACGTCAGAGGAAGAAAACAATGGCAGGAGCAAAAATGACATTTTTAGGGATTAATTTTTACTTTTAACCGTTTGCGAACCAGTTTTCGTGAATCGGCGTTTAAGCATGAATATGTGGCGCTTAGGGGCCTGTCTCTCTGATTGCCTCAAGCTTAAGCTCGGGGTTGTGGAGCTTAGGCGCTAGTGCACAAATTTTGATATTTTTGACTTGAAGTAAAATGCACTATTAGCTTAAGTAAACCACCCCTAAATGGTTTTATAATACTTAAATGACTATTTTCTTCCCCTTTAACTCTCCTCTCTCTCAACACTCTTCAATATAACTAATTTGATTCGAAGCTAAAATAACACAAAATTTTTCACAAACAAACACTTATATTCATTCACGAATTATTTAAAACAATATTCAACACATAATTCTCATTCCAAAGAGTCTCGGATGAGAAAATTTTCGTAAATTCGAATACTAAACAAAATTGCACAATAACACACATAATCACATAAAAACTAAAAACAAGACTTAACACTGTTACATAAAACAACACTTAACAAGCACATCTTAGCATAGAACTTAATTACATTCTTCATTTGTTGGAACAAATTGTTGTCTCTCATTAGTCTTTCCTTGGGAATTTGGAATGTAGAGTTGATTAAACGAACGGTGGTGACGAACTCTAATATTTTAACATTTTATCTCTCATTAGTCTCTCCTTATCAGCTTCCTCTAGATAACTGGTATGACTAAATTGCATTTTTAATTGCCACCCAATATGCTCTAGATGTACATTAACTTCATTTACCTTTGCCCCAATAAAAAGCTACATCAGCCTCAATTTTGATGATCATTTCTGATATTCCCTCAATACTAACGGCTAAGAAATCATTATACATCTCTTGTGCACTCTGACTGATAAATTTCTTCCTCATGGCCTCTTCCTTTTTATTCATATACATCTCCCATGAAGGCATTTTCTCCAAATCTCTCTTTCTCTTAGAGTTTAGGGTTAGAATTTGAATTGTGGTAAAAATTCATTATAAAACCCTTTTATTTATAGGCCAAAATCATTCCTATAACTCCTAGACACGTCCTAAAACTACCATGGCAAGTTTAAGTTAACTAATTGGCGGTTAAAACATCTAGAAATGGCATTTTCACGCGTAGTCTTTATCGTATGTGCTTAAGCGTCGAGTATTGGCGCTTAAGCATCAGTACTTGATTTAGCACCGGGCAACTTAAAGTCCAAATACTCATTATAACATGTCTAAGTCACTTAATAAAGTCTTAAAATAACTACTAACATGAAATATTCTTAAAAATACTATCCCAAATTTTCTTAGTCACAAATAAAAAATAGTGAAAGAAAAAGCACACTGATAACTATGGGTTGCCTCCCACAGAATGCTTGGTTTAACGTCGTCAGCCCAATGTAACCAGTGCTTATTCTAGTTGACCCAACATCACTTGATCATTAAATTTAAGTTGATCCCCTATAAAATAGGGTTTCAGTCTATGACAATTCACTTTAAATATTTTCTCAATTTTAGGATTCACTTTAAAAATTTTCTCAGAATTAGGATCTTTAATATCCACAGCTCCATAAGGATAAACTTTTATCACAACAAATGGGCCCATCCACCTGGACTTAAGTTTGCCTGGAAATAATCTTAACCTTGCATTATATAGCAAAACTTATTGCCCTGGCTGAAAATTTTTAGTAAGAATTCTTCTGTCATGCCACATATTCATCTTTTCTTTGTAATCTTAGCACTTTCATAAGACTCATTCCTTATTTCTTCAAGCTCATTTAATTGCAATAATCTTTTCTCACCAGCATCTTTCAAATTAAAATTGAAATTTTTAATCGCCCAATATGATTTATGTTCAAGTTCATTTGGTAAGTGACAAGCTTCCCAAATATTAGTCTATATGGGGACATTCCTATAGGAGTTCTATTTGCAGTCCTATAAGCACACAAAGCATAGTCAAGTTTGGCTGACAAATCCATTTTTGTTGGATTTACATATTTTTCCATAATTCTCTTAATTTCATGATTGGATAATTTATATAAACCACTTATTTGAGGATGATAAGTAGTAGCAATCCTATAGTTTATGTGATATTTCTTTAATAATTTCTCCATTATGGAATTTCTGAAATGACTTCACCCACAAGTTATGATAACTATCGGCATCACAAATCTGCAAAATATGTTTCTTTTTAAAAACTTTGCAACTCTTAGAGCATCACTTCGAGGTAAAGTAACAACTTCTATCCAACAAGATACATAATC
>NW_018237696.1:51744-67119 GCF_001263595.1 Phalaenopsis equestris | reverse complement strand
CCAAACATCAAATATTTCAACTTCTAGTATATAATTGAGGGGCATCTCATTCTTCTAGAAATATTGCCTACACGTTGACATCTATCACAAGTTTTGATATAAGCATTAACATCTCTAAAGATAGTATGCTAATAAAATCTAGATTGTAAAATTCTTTATGTTGTTTTATCAATACCAAATTGTCCCCCAAAATCAGAATTATGACATTTTTAGATAATTTCATAAGTCTCTTCTAAAGGAACACATCTTTGAATAATCAGATCCTGCCCTTATTTATATAAAAATGGGTCATCCCAAAAATAAGTCTTAGCTTCAGATATAAATTTTTTCTTCTATTGGTATGTCATTCCATAGGGTATAATGTCACTAATAAGAAAGTTCACAATGTCGGCATACCACGGAACATGCCACTCATTAATACTGAACAGTTTTTCATCTGGAAAATGTTCACTAATTTCTTTTTCAAAATAGAGTGGATATTCTAACACATGTTTGGACAAATTATTAGCAATTTGATTTTCAGTCTCCTTTCTATCTACTATTTCAAAGTTAAATTCTTGCAAAAGAAGAACCCATCTTATAAGTCTAGGTTTAACATCCTTAATTTTCATTAAGTAATTAATAGCAGAATGATCTGTATGCACTATACATTTAGTTCAAATTAAGTATGATCTAAATTAATTAAAAGCATATACTATTGCTAATAACTTTTTTTCAGTTGTTGTATAATTAATTTGGGCTTCATTCAGAGTTGTACTAGCATAGTAAATTACTTTGAAAATTTTATCATATCTTTGTCTTAAAACAGCTGCAATAGCATAATCACTAGCATCATACATCAATTCAAAAGGTTTTCCAAAATCTGGTGAAACTATAATTGTTGCAGTCACTAATTTTTCCTTTAATAACTCAAAAGGTTTTAAGCATTCTTCATCAAAATTGATAATTGCATCCTTCTCCAATAAATGGCATAAAGGCTTAGCTATTTTTTAGAAGTTTTCAATATATCATCTTTAGAATCCAGCATGTCCTAAAAAACTCTTAATTTCCCTTATGTTTGTTGGATAAGATAAATTAGCGATCACTTGAATTTTAGTGCAATCTACTTCCATACCTTTTTTTGATGTTTGATGTTCTAGTACAATTCCTCCTACTACCATAAACTAGCATTTTTCCCAATTAACGACTAAATATGTTTATTCACAGCATTTAAGAACTTTAGATATATGTCCTAGACATGAGTCAAATGAAGTTCCAAACATTGAAATATCATTCATAAAGACTTCAATCCCTTTTCAATTAAATCACAAAAAAATTACCATCATACATCTTTGAAATGTAGCTGGGGCATTACATAAACCAAAGGGCATTCTTCTAAAAGAAAATGTGCCATAAGGACTGATAAGCATTATTTTTTCTTGATCCTCAAGAGTTATTTATATTTAGTGATAGCCAGTATATCCATCCAGAAAATAAAAGTATTTATGCCTAGCTAGTCTATCCAGCCTAGTCTATCCAGCATAGCTAGTCTATCCAGCATTTGATCTAGAAAGGTTAGTAGAAAATGATCTTTCCTTGTGTTGAGATTTAATTTTCTATAATCAATACATATTTTCCACTATGTGAATTATCTAGTAGGTATTAATTCATTATGTTCATTTACAGTCACAGTTACTCCTCCTTTCTTAGGAATGCAGTGAATTGGACTAACCCATGCATTATCTGAAATACGGTAGATAATTCCAACACCTAACCACTTTAAATTTCTTTCTTTACAACTTCTTTCATAATAGGATTCAATCTCCATTAAAGATCCCATATGAATTCTATGCATATAAATTGAAGGACTGATTTCTTTAATATCAGCTATTGTCCATTCAAAGACTTTCTTAAAACTTTTCAAAATTTTCATTAATCTTTCTTCTTCTTCCATCGTTAACTTTGAGAAAATTATAACTGGTAAAGTAGAAGAATCACTTAAAAAGGCATACTTCAAATGTTCAGGAAGTAACTTCAACTCAAGTTCAGGAGATTTTTCTATTGATGGACAAAATGATTTATCTTCTTATATGGTGTCCAAAATTTTAAAACTTTCTTGTACATAGTTTGAATCATCCTTATAAAGATTTTCACATTGATTTAATTCCTCTTCTTGCTCGTGTTTCAAATATTTTATTTCAGATTTTTCTTCATAATTTGTTCAAAAATGACATTCACTTAGATATTTTATAACATCCATTCTATAACATTCTTTATCTCTACCTTTGGCAGGATATTTCATTGACCTTGAAATATTTAAAGTAATCAGGATATTTCATTGACCTTGAAATATTGAAAGTAATCATTTGATCATTGGCGCGCATAGTTAATTCCCCTTTCTGCACATCTATCATTGCTCTTTCTGTGGCTAGGAAAGGTCTCCCCAAAATGATATGTATCTCTTTATCTTCCTTCATATCCAGCACAAAAAAATCAACACGAAAGATAATTTGATCTACTTTCACAAGGATATCTTCAATAACTCCTTTAGGGTAAGTCCTTTAGGGAATAACTCCTTTAGGGTAAGTTATTGAACGATCTGCTAATTGTAGAGTTACAGTAGTTGGGTTATTTCTCTTAATCCTAATCTTTTAAATATTCATAATGGAATAAGGTTAATGCTTGCACCTAAATCACATAAAGCTTTTCCATAAAATCTATCTCCTATTGCACATAGAATAGTAAAGGTACCAGGATCTTTAAGTTTTTTTGGAAGCTTTTTCTGAATTATAGCACTGCACTCCTCACTAAGTGCAATAGTCTCATTATATTTAAACTTCCTTTTCCTATTCAAAATATCCTTCATAAACTTTACAAGGCTTAGCATTTATTCTAAGGCTTAAGAAAATGAAATATTAATTGTAAGCTTCTTAAAAATTTCCATAAATTTTGAAAATTTCTTATCCAACTTCAATTGATGAAGACTCTGAGGAAATGGAGGTGATGGTTTTTCCAAGTCAATTTTCAGTGGAGAAATAGGTCTTTCTTAACCTTTCGAAGCATCCTCTTTTGGTTCTTCAATTTCTTCTCTCTCTACTTCAATTTATTTTTGAACCCTGCTTTCCAACTCTCTTCCGCTTCTAAGTTAAATGGCTTTTACTTTCTCTTTATTCTGGTCTTTCAGATTTATTCCAATATTACTAGGAAGTGTTCCTTGGGATCTATTACTTAATGAATTTGTTATTTTTCCAAGTTGATTCTCAAGATTTCTAATTGTCGCTTCTTGACTTTGTAACAAATTTCCCATTTGTAACACCACTTCTTCTATAGATAACTTTTTCTCATTAAATTATGGATTACTGTTAAAATTTGGAGAATATGTAGATCTATTATTATTATTCCCTTGGTTGTTCCAATTTCCCAATGAGTTTACTTAGTTGTTCCCCATTGCTGGTTATTACCACTTGAAGTATTATTCCAGTTAAAATCAGGATGGTTGTTCTTCCAACATGGGTTATAATAATTTGAATATGGGTTATTTGGCTTGTTATTTATGGCATTCAAAGTTTATAGTGATTCTTGAGAATCTACCATTTAACCTAAGGAATTCTCTTCAATCATAGAAATTTGTTGAGAAAAATTCATTCCAAATTGGTCTAACTTCTTTGAAATTTAAGCAACTTGATTTGCTAACATACTAATTCATGAATATTGGCTAATTTTTTAAGATTTACCCTATCAGAAAGAACTTAATAATTATTGGTAGCCATTTCTTCAATTAAATCATAAGCGTCATGATATGGTTTTGACATCAATGAACCACCAGCAACGACATCGATAATAGATCTAAGAGACCCAACTAAACCATTATTCATTATTTAAAGTATAAATTATTAACCAATCTGGTATAGCATGGTGTGGATAATTTCTAAGGAGATCATTAATTCGTTCTCATGCTTCACAAGAAGACTCCCCTTCAAACTGATTAAAAGATGTAATATCATTTCTAAGCTTCGCAGTTTTTATGGTGGGAAATATTTAGCAAAGAAATTTTGTGCTAAATCACCCCAAGTTATGATAGTTCTAGGTTCTAATGAATACAACCACACCTTAGCTTTATCCCTCAGTGAGAAAGGAAATAACCTAAGTCTTATGGCATCATCAGATACACCATTGTATTTTAATGTAGCGCACAATTCTAAAAAATTAGCAAGATGTAAATTAAAAAAGCAAGTTTAAACTAAAATGAATTAGCCACTACAATAGGTTTTTGAATACTACAATGAAGTTCATCTACCGTGGGGTTAGCATAATCTCTTAATGATCTAAATTCTTGATGAATTTTAGCATTTTGATTATTTTGATCTGTCATTCCTGTAATTTTTTTAGATTTATTAAAATTTTTAATTTTTTTTTCTAATTTTCTTAAGAGTTATTTCTAATTCAGAATTCTAGGCACTAGTTCTTCAGAACTTGAACTACGCATACACTAACATTAAAATAAAATAAAATAATGCATACAAAAATACTTTATAAATAAATTATACTTTATAAATAAAGTATTAAAATTCCTAAAAAAACTCTTAAAGTTTAAATAAGAGTTTCTAAAATAGAAATTTTCTTTCAATCAATCCCCAGCAACAACACCAAAATTTAAAGTTTAAATAAGAGTTTCTAAAATAGAAATTTGCTTTCAATCAATCCCCAGCAACAACACCAAAAACTTCATCCCAACTACTTATATGCAACAGTATAACAATGTATTTGATTATATTTTTGAATTTGATTATTTTTTTGACTTATCTTTCCTTTCTTTGCAATAGTACTAAGAACTTGATCCTGGAGAAAATAAGAATTTAACTTTTTAACTTAAGATATATTGTGATACAATGCAAGTATACGTTTCGTTATCAAGTAATATATAACTTTTTGATTAAGGGCCAAATATCAAACCATAAGGAGAATAACAATATGCACTTTAGAAAACTAGAAAGTTTAGATGACAAAAATTTACTTCGCAAGATATTATTACTTAAACTTAAGATGCTATAATAAGAATGAAAATTTGATTCTTTTTGTAATTTTTGGTTTATGTAATTAAAGTAAACAACTAATTAACTTAACTAAATATTTTTAAGATGAAGGTTATATAAAAAATATCTTTTTCCTTATCATGAGGAAGTATTCAAATTGTGTTGTGCTAAATAGGAGCAATATTATTCTTTACCCTTACTAGAGATTCTATAAAGAACATTGGCTAATTTAAAGTTTGAATAATTTTGAAGACCGGTTAGGCAGGGAAGATACTAGCTCTCACTATAGAGTTCCTTCGGTTCATTCCACCGGAGGGCTAACATCTCGTATCAAAACCTAAAATAATAAACAAAGTTAGGGCTTTATCCTGTACATCGTAAAGTCCTCTAGCTCTACTCCCTTCAAAGATTATTTTCCAATTTATTTGCACTCAATAATATGAACTACATTCTCATTCCATGTGATTTTTTCCAATTGTTGATTGAGACAATACCAGCCCCGTTCTTACATGTTCTCACAACAAGTTTTAGCATCTAGATGGGTCAGATCAAGAAGTAAATGAAGTGCATCGAATTAAATCATCCCAACATCTTCTAACATTAAAGATTAATACTCTCTAAAACTTCCATCCAACACTTTAATTATTTATCATTTTAAGGAGAAAGATGAGAAAGATAAAGAAAACTACTCAGAATTCATGGAGAAAATAAAACCACACTTTAGTATAAAGTAGAAATCATTGTCAAACCAACAAGAAATCTCAATTAAAACTAAAAGTAGTTCAAAACAAAGATAAAACTTATCTCAAATCCTTCATTAAATTCTTGAAGTTCCTTTGAATCTCTTCTCTCTTCCAAAACTCTTAACTCTCAAATTAAAACTATAAACAAAAGGAAAATAAATTTGTGGTGCCTGAAATTTTCTTAAAATGCTTCTTCACAAACTTATTCAAGAACTTTTCAGAACCTCCTTAAGATTTTTTAGGGCTCCCCCCTTCAAAAAGTCTAACTTCCTTCTTTTTTAATATTCCAAGAGGTGCCTTTGTATCTCTTCAAAATGTGCCTTGATTTGATGTATTTACCATGGGATGCCTCTTTTCACAAATTCTATAATTATATTTTTATCCTTGGTGGTTATAACCACCCTTTTTTACCAATAGGTGCCTCAAATGTCCCTTCAAAATTTATTAAAATGAATTAACCCATCAAGTAACTGTCATTGAATCTTAAGCACGGGACCTCTAGCGCTTAGGCACGGCCTTCTCTATTTCACCGGTGCTAAAACGCCAGTTCTGGTGCTTTGGTGCCAAAATACTTTTACACCATTTTTGTGTTTTTGCTCTAAATTTGATCCTTTTTCATTCCTTTTAGCATTTTTTCACCTTTTTGATATTGTAATGGAAGAATTGATATTGCAAATGGGAAATCAATTAGAAAGTCAAGGAGCTGCAATTATAAACATGGAAAATAATTGGGATGTATTGTTACCGCACTTAGCAACAAACCCACAGGAATGTTACCTAGTAATGTTGAAGTAAATCCTAAACATCAATTTAACTCATAGATTTCAACAAATAGCAAATTAAGGCAATTCAACTAAGAAGTGGAAAAGAATAAGAAAATAGAGTTCAAAAAGAAGTGGAAGTTGAAGTTGAAAAAGATGAGGTGGAAAATGAAAAATCTAGTGAAGATTTTCATTTTGAGTCAAAATGGCCTATTAAACCAATGAAAATCACTGTAGAAAGACCACCACCTCCATTTCCTCAAAGATTGAAGCAGAAAAATAGAGATAACCAATTTTCAAAATTTTTTGAAATATTGAGGAAATTAACGATAAACATTCCATTTGTTGAAGAATTGGAATAAATGTCAAGTTATGTGAAGTTCATGAAGGATATATTTAATAAGAAAAAGAAGTTTGTAGATAATGACACTATTGCAATCAGTGAAGAGTGTAGCACTATAATTCAAAAAAAGCTTCATGAAAAACTTAAAGATCCTGAAAGTTTTACAATTCCTTGTGCTATTGACAAAAGATTTTTTAGAAAACCTTTATGTGATTTAGGAGCCAGTATTAATCTTATGTCGTTATCAATTTTCAAAAGGTTGGGCATAGGAGATATTTCACCTATAACTGTAACTCTTCAGTTAGTTGATCGTTTGATTGTCTATCATAAAGGAGTTATAGAAGTTATTTTGGTAAAGGTTGATAAATTTATCTTTTCTGTGGACTTTATTGTATTAGATATGAAGGAAGATAAGGAAATTCCTATCATTTTAGGAAGATCATTCCTAGTCATTGGAAGAGCTTTGATAGATTTGTAGAAAGGAGAACTAACTATGAGAGTTGTGATCAAGAGGTTACATTTAATATTACAAAATCACTGAGATACCTTGCAAAAGAGCAAGTGATTGAATGTTTCAAAATGGATATTAATGAATATCTAAGCCATGAATATTTCAAAAATACATTTGAAAGGGAATTTGAAAAGGAATATGAGGAAAATTAAGATGAGGATAAAATTCAAGATGAATCTACGGAAGTGAGTAAATAAGAATTAGATTATGTTCAAGAAAAATTTGAAATGCTAAATCCTACACTGCTAGATCCTACAGATAGTAATAGCAGATACTAGAACTGAAAACACATCCTACACATTTGAAGTATGCATTCCTAGGAGATTTACTTACATTACTTATTATAGTATCCTCAGAATTAACTGAAAAGCAAGAACAACAATTGCTGGAAACATTGAAAAGATATAAGAAAGCCTTTTGATGGATGTTAGATGATATTAAAGGAATCAGTCCGTCAATTTGTATGAATAGAATTTTATTGGAAGATCAACATGAACCAAGAGCTGATCCTCAAAGGAGATTAAATCCAATGATGAAAGGAATTGTTAAGAAAAAAAATTTAAATAATTAGATGTTGGAATAATATATCATATTTTAAACAATGCTTGAGTAAGTCCAATTCACTGTGTTCTAATGAAAGGAGGAGTAACAAGTGACAAATGAGAATAATAAATTAATTCCAGCAAGAGAAGTCACTGGATGGCGCATCTGTATAGCTTATAGAAAATTAAATACTGCCACAATGAAGGATTTTTTTCCTTTACCCTTTTTGTACCAAATGTTGGATAGGCTGGCTGGGCACATATATTTTTGTTTTCCAGATGGATATAATGATTATCATCAAATATCTATTGCTCTAGAGGATCAAAAGAAAATGACATTCACTAGTCCTTAAGGAACTTTTGCTTTACAGTGAATGCCCTTTGGATTATGTAACTTTGGATTATGTAATGCGAATGCCCTTTGGATTATGTAATGCGCCTGCAACATTTCAAATATGTATGATGTCAATTTTTAGTGAAAAGGGATTGAAATCCATTGAAATCCTTATGGATGATTTTTCTGTGTTTGGAATTTCATTTAAAATATGTATAAATCATTTAAAGAAAAGACTTGAACTATGTGGAAAGACTAATCTCATCTTGAACTGGGAAAAATGTCAATTTATGGTTGCAGGAGGAATTATGCTTGCGCATAAAATTTCAGAAAATGGCATGGAAGTATATCCTGCAAAAATCAGGTTATATCAAACTTACCTCCACCTACTAATGTAAGATGATCTAGGAGCTTTTTAGGACATGCAGGATTTTACTGACGATATATTAAATATTTTTCAAAAATTATTAAGACCTTTTGCCAACTTATAGAAAAAGATATAAAATTTGAATTCAACCAAGATTTCCTTAAAGCCTTTGAAACTTTAAAAGAAAAAATGATCACTGCTCCTATAATTATTTCACCTGATTGGGAAAACATTTTGCATTAATGTGTGATGCTAGTGATTATGCAATAGGAGCTGTATTAGGGCAGAGATATGATAAAATTTTTAAAGTTATATACTATGCTAGTAAGACTCTTAATGATGCTCAGATTAACTATATGACTACTAAAAGAGAGTTATTAGCCACTGTGTATGCTTTTGAAAAGTTTAGCTCATATCTGATTGTAGCTAAATGTGTTGTGTATACTGACCATTCGACTATTAAATATTTGATACAGAAGAAGGATGTGAAACAAAGATTAATTAGATAGGTACTTCTAATGCAAGAGTTTGATTTTGTAATAGTCGATAAGAAAGGAATTGATAATCAAATAGCTGATCATTTATCTAGGCTAGAATAGGAAGAAATACTATACATGGAAAAGGAAATTAATGAAACCTTTCCTTATGAACAACTTTATGCAGTAAAATGATGAGAAATACCTTAGTATGATGATATTGTAAATTATATTATTAGTGGTATTTTACCATATGGATTAACAAAGAAATAGGAAAATAAATTCATTCATGATGTAAAGTCTTATTTTAGGATGACCACTATTTATATAAATAATGCAAGGATTTAATATGAATTTTTTTGGCCTACTATATTTAGAGATGTTAATATATATATATAAGATCATGTTATCAGTGTCAGAGAGTAGGTAAAATTTCAAAAAGAAACGAAATGCCTCTAAATTTTAATTTAGAAATTGAAATTTTTGATGCATGGGCATTGGATTTCATCCCACCATTTATACCTTCATTTGAAAATATATATATTGATTGCAGTGGATTATGTTTCAAAAATGGATTGAAGCAATTGCTTTACTTCGATATGATGCTTGAAGTGTTTCAAAATTTTTAATTAAAAATATTTTTACAAGATATGTAATGGTAAGAGTAATCATTACCGATGGAGGATCTTATTTTAGAAATGTAACAGTTGCAAGATTGATAGAAAAATAAGTATAATACATAAAATTACAACTGCTTATCATCCCCAGACTAGTGGTTTAGCAGAAGTATCTAATCACAAAATTAAGAGAATTTTGAAAAAAAATGCAAATCCTAGTAAAATGGATTGGTCTTTTAGATTAAATACAATATTATAGGCATAGAGAACAGCTTATAAGACACCTATAAATATGTCCCTGTTGACCTCACTTTTGGTTGATGTTTAGTTTTTTCTTCTTTAGTAGCCTAGGGTCTAGCCATAGGGCTTTCATGTTGACTTTTCCTAGAAAACTAGAAAAGGAAACCTTACCATTAGAAACTCTAAACTCTTTTGTGCTCAACTTGAAGTTCCATATACTAGTCCTAACCTCTAGCACTTAGTAGGTGGGGCCACTATAGAGGAAGCTCAAGGGGAGTCCCCATATGACTGTTTGGCCTTAAGGTGTTGGTCTGGAGCTAGGTCACTCTTGTGCACTCACTTGCACCCACTCTTTCACTCACAAAACTAAACCCAAAAATTTGTTGACTTTGATCCCTTGATCTTTGGGAGACCCATGTAGATGGTCCCCTAGGCCCTAGGCTATTTTTTAGCTAAGACCGTTACATAGAAGACTCAAATGGGGATTCCATTGGTCCATGGCTCATGTAGGGTGGTTGGCACCCTAGTTTCACCAAAATATCCAACTTAGGCTTTTTGCCCCTAAATCCACCCAAATTACCTAAAGACCCCCAAACCGACATAGAGGACCCAAATAGGGATTTCATTAGTCCATTACTTATATATAGTAGTTGGTACCCCAATTCTACTAAAAATATCTAACTTGGCTTTTTGCCCCTAAATCCACCCAAATTACCTAAAGACCCCCAAACCGTAAATTTGGCCAAAATTCTCAATTTCACCCAAAATGCCCAAATTTGTTTAAAAATCATTTCAAACCATTTGTAACTACCCAAATTTCCCAAAATCACCCAAAATTGCCAAATTTACCAAAATACCCTCAAAATTACCAAAATTACCAAAATACCCTTGGTGGCTCAAACTTTTCCAAAACATCAAAAATCACTTCAAATGACTCCAAAACCAATTTTTGCCCTTTAATTGAACCAAATTTAGCCAATTTGACCATTTTGACCAAAACCCCCAAATTGCCTTTAAAGGCCCAATTTTTTTAAATTCATCCCAAATGTCCATCAAGTTGGCCCCAATTCCCCTCAATTTCAATCCTAAACTCAAATTAATCTTTCATATGATCGATTCAAACAAAATCTATACCTAATTAAAACATTATTGGAACTCAATTTTGATCCAAATCAAAACCCCCAACTTTGGCTTTATGGTCTAATCTCACTTAATTGAACCCCATAGCAAACTCAATTTGCCATAATTTGAATCATAAACCCTTCATAAAAATCCTACACATCAAATTGGACCTTCAATTTGGGATTGGTCAAGCCTCAATTTCACTCAATTTTGACCCACATTCAACTCAATTTTGTTGGCCTTGGACAAGCCTCAATTTCACTCAATTTTAACCCAAGTCCAAAATCCCTAAATTTTCCCCAAATTCCACCAAATTGAATGCTCTAACTCCACCACATTGAATGCTCTAACCCCCCAAAATTGACACCCAATTGATGTTGAGAACTCTTAATGACATTCTCCTAAACCATTTTCAACCATAAATTTGAACTTAGCCCAACCCTAGCCCAACCGAAGCCCAAGTCTAACCAAACACCCCAAAATTGACCAAATGCCCAAAATCTTCCAAATTCAAACTCCAAACCAATTCAAAATCACTCCAACCCTTTTCAAAACCTCTTGTGACAATAATCTACACCATATTGATCAATCAATTAAGCTCAATTCCATGGCTAGCCTAACCCAAACCCAACTTCTAGTCATTTTGACCCAAATTGAACCCCTGCACCAAAATTGACTTAGCCATCCCAAAGTCCCCAAATTGATGACACCATGATCCCAATATTTTGTATATGTAATGATTTATGAAGTTGACACCACTACTTGAAGATTTTAACCCCCGGCAGTGGCGCCAAAAACTTGATCCCTGGATACTCAATGTTTATGCACTCAATGTTTATGCACAGTATAACAATAGTTCGATGGTATTTTTCACTTATATTTCCTTATTTTGCAATAAAACCAAAAACTTGATTCTGAAGAAAAATGAGAATTTAACTTTTTAATTTATTTTTATTTATATTGGGATACTACGCAGGTATATGTATCGTTATCAAGTAATATAGGACTTTTTTATTAAGACCTGAATATCGAACCCACAGGGAAGATTATGCAATATGCACTTTTTAGAAAGTTTTTCTATTTCAAAAAGACAATTACCTAAACTAAAAATGATTTATGTAGGAATTTAAAATTAAAATATTTTGCAATTTTTGATATTTTAACGAAACAGTAACAACTAAAAAGATGATTAATGTTTTTGTAGAAGAAAAATATTTAATATGGAAATATCTTTATTCTTATCATGAATCAGTAATAAGTATAAGAATTTTGTTGTGGAAGTATGCAATTGTGTTGTGTCAAATAGGAGCAATAATATTCTTTACCCTTACTAGAGATGCTATAAAGAACATTGGCTAATTTAAAGTTTGAATAGTTCTAAAGACTGGCTAGGCAGGGAAGATACTGGCTCTCACTGTAAAGTTCCCTCAATTCCCTCCACTTGGGGGTTAACATTCTCATAGAAGAACCCAAAACAATAAACCAAGTTGGGGGCTTTAAACTGTCACTTTAAAAACCTCTAACTCTACACCCATCAATGAATATTTTTCTATTTATTTGCACTCAATCATATGAACTACATTCTCATTGCACTCAATCATATGAATCACTCAATCATATGAATTACATTCTCATTCATACTACCTCATGTGATTCTTTCCAATTGTTTACTGAGATAATACCAGCTCGTTTCTTACATGTTCTCACAGAAAATATTAGCATTTTGATTGGCCAAATCAAGAAGTAAATGAAGTGCATGGATTTAAATCCTTACAACTTCTTCCAACATTAAAGATTAATACTCTCCACAACTTCCATCCAAAGCTTAATTACTTATCATTTTAAGAAGAAAGATAAGGAAACTACTCAGAATCCTTGGAGAAAACAAAACCACACATTAGTTTAAAAGAAGAAATCATTATCAAACCAACAACAAGTCTCATTTAAAACCAAAAGTAGTCTAAAATAAAAAGATAAAAACTTTTCTCAAAACTTCCACCAAACTCTTGAAGTTCCTTTTAATCTCTTCTATTTTACAATCACTCAAAATAAAATAACAATAAGGAGAAAGTAAATAAAAAGTGGTTCCTAAAAATCTCTCTGAAATAACTCCCCAGAGAAGAACTTTCAAAACTTGCCAGTATTTTCAGGACTCTTTTCTAAGTCCTCTCTTCTTTCTCTTATAGTTTTCTTAGAGGTGTCTTAGGATCTCTTCAAAATGTGTCTTAATTCGATGTATTTGCCCAAGAGATGCATCCTTTCACAATAATTTTTGTCCATGGTGGTTACAACCACCTATTAAGTCAATGGGTGCCTCAAAAACCTCTTCAAAATTTGTAAAAACCAATTTTACTCATCTAGTAACTGCCACTGGTGCTTAAGCGCGTGGTCTTAGCACTTAGGCGTGGCCTTCTCTATTTTACATGCACTATACAATGAGTTATAATCAAATATGACTTAAAAATCAAATATATGAGTTATAATCAAATATGACTTAAATTTATCAAAGGCATATACTATTGCTAATAACTCTTTTTCAGTTATTGTATAATTAATTTGAGTTTCAATAAGAGGTTTACTAGCATAGTGGCAAGATTTAATTTTATATAATTGATGCATATTCGCCACCCTGTAACTTGTCTAGTAGGTATTAACTCATTATGCTCATTCACAGTTACAGTTACACCTTCTTTCTTAAGAACACAATGAATTAGACTAACCCATGCATTATTAGAAATATGGTAGATAATTCCAACATCTAACCACTTTAAAATTTCTTTCTCAACAACTTCTTTCATAATAAGATTTAATCTCCTTTGTGGATTAGCCTTGGGTTTGCAGTTTTCTACCAAATTAATTGTATGCATACAAATTGAAGGATTGATTCCTTTAATATTAGCAATTATCCATTCGAAGGCCATTGTCCATCCAAAGGCATTCTTAAAATTTTTCAGAACTTTCATCAACCTTTCTTTTTCTTCCATAATTGATTTTGAGGAAATTATAACAGGTAAAGTAGAGGAATCTCCTAAAAAGGGATATTTTAAATGTTCAATAAGTAACTTAAACTCAAGTTCTAGAGGTTTTTCAGTTGATCAAAATTTCAAAACTTTCTTGAACATAACTTGAATCTTCCTTAAAAAGGTTTACACATTGATCTAATTCCTCTTCTTGCTCGTGTTCCAAATCTTTTTCTTTAGATTTTTCTTCATAAGTAGTCATGAAATGGCATTCACTCAGATATCTTATAACATCCATTCTATAGCATTCATCTTCTTCACCTTTTGTAGGGTATTTCATTGATTTTGAAATGTTAAAAGTAAAAGTTTGATCATTGACGTGCATTGTTAATTTCCCTTTCTGCACATCTATCATTGTTCTTCATGTGGTTAGGAAAGGTCTTTCCAAAATGATAGATATCTCTTTATCTTCCTCCATATCAAGCATAATGAAATCAACGGGAAAGATAAATTGATCCACTTTCACTTCAACATCTTCTTTAACTCCTTTAGGATAGGTTATTGAACGATTGCTAACTGTTAATTTCCCTTTCTGCACATCTATCATTGTTCTTCATGTGGTTAGGATGTTGTTAGGAAAGGTCTTTCCAAAATGATAGATATCTCTTTATCTTCCTCCATATCAAGCATAATGAAATCAACGGGAAAGATAAATTGATCCACTTTCACTTCAACATCTTCTTTAACTCCTTTAGGATAGGTTATTGAACGATTGCTAACTGCAGAGTTACAGTATTATGGGTTATTTCTCTTAATCCCAATCTTTTAAATATTGATAATGACATAAGGTTAATGCTTGCACCTAAATCACATAATGCTTTCCCATAAAATTTGATTCCTATTACACATGGAATTGTAAAGCTACTAGGATCTTTAAGCTTTTCAGGAAGTTCCTTCTGAATTATAGCACTCCACTCCTCACTAAGTGCAACAGTCTCATTATCTTCAAACTTTCTTTTTTCTGTTGAGAATATCCTTCATAAACTTTACATAGCTTAGCATTTGTTCTAAGGCTTCAGCAAATGGAATATTGATTGTAAGCTTCTTAAATATTTCCAAAAATATTAAAAATTGCTTATCTCACTTCTATTGTCAAAGTCTTTGAGGAAATGGAGGTGGTGGTTTTTCTAAATCAATTTTCGACGGAGAAATAGGTATTTTAGAATCTTTTGGAGTGTCCTCTTTTGATTCTTCAATTTCTTCTCTCCTTACTTCAATCTCTTTTTGAACATTATGTTCCAACTCTCTTTCACTCTCTCTTTGTACGACTTTAACTTGCTCTTTATT
>NW_018237696.1:39555-51308 GCF_001263595.1 Phalaenopsis equestris | reverse complement strand
CTACCATTTGGCCTAATGAATTCTCTTCAATCATGGAAATTGATTGAAAAAAATTCATTCCAGATCGGTCTAACCTCATTGAAATTGCAGCAACTTGATTTGTTAACATAATAAATGCATCTGTTTCATGAATATTGGCTACTTTCTTTGGAATCACCCTCTCAGAAGGCCATTTAAAATTATTGGTAGCCATCTCTTCAATTAAAGCATAAGCATCATGAAATCGTTTTGACATCAATGAACTACAACTAGCGGCATCGATAATAGATCTAAGAGAACCAATTAATCCATTATAAAAGGTTTGAATTATTAACCAATCTGGTATAGCATGGTGTGGACACTTTCTTAAGAGTTCTTTAAATCATTCACATGCTTCATAAATAGATTTGCCTTCAAACTGATTAAAAGATGTAATATCATTTCTAAGCTTCGCAGTTTTTTATGGTGGAAAATATTAGCAAGGAAGTTTTGTGCTAAATCACCCCAAGTTCGGATAGATCCGGGTGCTAATGAATTCAATCACATCTTAGCTTTATCCCTCAATGAGAAAGGGAATAACCTAAGTCTTATGTCATCATCTAAAACACCATTGTATTTAAATATAGCACACAATTCAAGAAAATTGGTAAGATGAAAATTTGGATCCTCAGCTGGTGATCCCCCAAACTGATTATTTGATACCATTTGGGTAATAGCAGGTTTAAGCTCAAATGAATTAGCCACTATAGTAGGTTTTTGAACACTACAATGAAGTTCATCTACAGTTTGGTTGGAATAATCTCTTAATGGTATTAAATATAGCACACAATTCAAGAAAATTAGTAAGATGAAAATTTGGATCCTCAGCTGGTGATCCCCCAAACTGATTATTTGATACCATTTGGATGATAGCAGGTTTAAGCTCAAATGAATTAGCCACTATAGTAGGTTTTTGAATACTACAATGAAGTTCATCTACAGTGTGGTTGGAATAATCTCTTAATAAATAAAACATAAAAAACAAGATACAATATTTAAAGTTTAAATAAGACTTTCTAAAAAAGGAAATTTACTTAGTTTTCGTTCCCCGGCAACGGCGCCAAAAACTTGATCCCAATAGTTTGTATATGTAAGGATTTATGAAGTTGACACAACAACTTGAAGATTTTAATCCCCAGCAATGGCGCCAAAAACTTGATCCCTGGATAGCAATGCTTATGCACAGTATAGCAATAGTTCTAATGGTATTTTTCACTTATATTTCCTTATTTTGCAACAAAACAAAATACTTGATTCTGAAGGAAAATAAGAATTTAACTTTTTAATTTATATTTTTTTATAATAGGATACTACGCAAGTATACGTGTCGTTATCAACTAATATAAGACATTTTAATTAAGACCTGAATATCGAACCCACATGGAAGATTATGCACTATGCACTTTTTAGAAAGTTTTTTATTTTAAAAAGATAATTACTTAAACTAAAAATGATTTTTTTAGGAATTTAAAATTAAAATATTTTTGGTATTTTTGATATTTTAACGAAACAGTAACCACTAAAAAGACAACTAAAGTTTTTATAGAAGAAAAGTATTTAATATGAAAATATGTTTCTTCTTATCATAAATCAGAAATAAGTATATGAATTCTGTTGTGGAAGTATGCAAATTGTGTTGTGCCCAAATAGGAGCAATAATATTCTTTACCCTTACTAGAGATCTAGAGATGCCCTTACTAGAGATGCTATAAAGAACATTGGCTAATTGAAAGTTTGAATAGTTCTGAAGACCGGCTAGGCAGGGAAGTTACCAGCTCTCACTCTAGCGATCACTCGATTCCCTTCATCTGGGGGCTAACATTCTCGTATCAGAACGTAAAACAATGAACCAAGTTTAGAGCTTTAACCTGTCACTTTAAATTTCTCTAACTCTACACCCATCAAAGAATATTTCCCTATTTATTTGCACTCAATCATATGAATTACATTCTCATCCATACAACCTCATGTGATTCTTTCCAATTATTGACTGAGACAATACCAGCCCGGTTCTTACATGTTCTCACAACAATTTTTTACATCTGGATTGGCCAAATTAAAAAGTAAATGAAGTGCATGTATTTAAATCATCACAACTTCTTCCAACATTAAAAATCAATACTCTCCACAAATTCCATCAAAAACTTAATTACTTATCATTTTAAGAAGAAAGATAAAAAAAAATACTCAGAATTCACGAAGAAAATAAAACCAAACTTTAGTTTAAAGAAAAAATAATATTAAGAAGAAAGATAAAAAAAACTACTCAGAATTCACGAAGAAAACAAAATCACACTTTAGTTTAAAAGTAGAAATCATTGTCAAACCAATAACAAATTTCAATTTAAACCAAAAGTAATATAAAACAAAAGATAAAAACTTATTTCAAGTCCTTCACCAAACTCTTGAAGTTCCTTTGAATCTCTTCTCTTTTGCAACACTCTAAATATAAAACTTGAAATAAAAAAAAGATAAATATGTGATGCCTGAAAATATCTCCAACTAACTCCCTAATTTTTGAAATTCTAAAACTTTTCCAGTACATTCAAGACCTCTTTCAAACTTCCAGTCTTCTTTCTTTTTAATTCTCCAAAAGTTGCCTTAGTATCTTTTCAAAATGTGGTTACAACCACCTATTAAGCCAATGGGTGCCTCAAAAACCTCTTCAAAATTCGTGAAAACTGATTTTACTCTTCTAGTAACTACCACTGGCACTTAAGCACGGGTTCTCGGTGCTTAGGCGTGGCCTTCTCTGTTTAACCGGTGCATAAGTGTCGGATCTAGGACTTAGGCGGAAAAACTCTTCGGATCTATGACTTAGGCGGAAAAACTCTTTTGCACAATTTTTCAACTTTTTGCTCCAAATATGGTACTTTTTCACTACTTTTTGCTCCAAATATGGTCCTTTTTCACTAATTTAAGCATTTTTTCCATTTTTACTTGTATCTGTAAGAAAAACACAAAAATACCTTTCATTAAAGCTCAATGTCTGAAAAATAGGTATAAAAATGTGTCTAAAAACACTATATAATTTTGGTGTAGCACACCACAACCACCAAGTACACCCTATGGACCAAGCTAGACCCACCTAAACCAGCCAAGGTGACTTGTGGACCAATGGTATCCTAATTTAGGGATTTTACCCCTTTTTTGGACTTAGCGTGAGATATCTTCTTCATCCTGCCAAACCATTGAAGGTTAACCATCATTAAGCATCCTCTGGCCTCCTAGAGCAAATAAGTGACCATACCTTGGCTAGCCACCACCTTAGCCACCAAAAATAACCAACCCAAAGGTTCCCCCATTGATCAAAACCCAATATTAAACCCCCCTGACTTGGCTCACTCTAATAGGATTCTTGAGCCTTTCTTCCCTCCACCTCAGCTTGCTTTAGCACCCAACTCCCAGCACTGACCTCCACCAGGCAGCCATGGCTTTAAATTGACCTCACCATAGCCAAGGATGAGAGTTCATGAAACCTTTAGGAAACTCTGCCAAAATCTCACCAGAGCCTCTCCAAACCATCCCAAGTGTAATCCCCTTGCTCTCAGCCACTCATAACCACCCTTAGAGCCAATTTCTTCAGTGAAAATTGCCTTAAAACCAAGACAGATCTCTCCACCCCTACAAAGTGAACCAAACTTCAATTAATTGTGCAGACACCATCTCGACATTGAAAGAAGTTGATTCACCATCAAATCCCCCTCTAAAAAAGCCTCTAACATAGCTCTAGACCAACACCTGAAATTGAGTTGGATCAAAAATATACATAGACAATTTGTCAGGACCTAGGACTTCAACTGGAGGTTCGTTGGACCTAATCAAAGCTACCATAATAATCTGATTGAGGCCTCCCCTCTCAGATAAAGGTGTTGAACCTCAACCCTAATTTGAGCCTTTTTTTATTCATTATATGTATTTACTGTATTTCATACCGTATATACCATATAGATAGGTTCATTTTCAGTAGATAAAGGTTTAGAAAAAAGTCCCATGCAATTCGGTTGAGTCTAGAAGAAGATCTTAAGGTTTTAGTGTGAACAGTTCATGGGTTAGGTCACTTGGGGATGATGAACGGATGCCATCTGGTCTCGCGTGTATACAATGGGCGGAGGAGATCAAGGCAGACAGACTCTTGGTGCGTGAACCGCAGACCGCGTGGCATGTCTAGGTGGAAAGCACAACAAATGGGAGCACGTCGCGTTGTCTTTCAGAGCTGCCTATGATCCAGTCACTGTTGCATGAATAACTAGATAAATAGGGGTTTTATGAATTAAATTAAATGCCAAATCGTTAAAATCCATATCTTTCTCTAGAAATATTCATAAAAAAAAAAAAAGAAAAATACTCTCTTGCTCAATAAATGGAGGAGAATAATGTGGACTAAAAATAAAATTTATTTGTCAAACATATGATTTTTAATGGATTAAATACCATCTGTGGTATTTTAATTCTCCATGACTAAATATTGCTCACCATGGCTTGAAACTTTTAGGGTTTATTCTTCATCATAGAGGAGATGTTCTCTAATTTTTCCAAGGTTAGGGAGCATCTTTATGCTTCTAACACTAATTATCAAGTTAAAGTGGTCATTTTGGCTTATTTTAACTATATAAATCAAAATTATATAAATTAAAATATCTTAAAATATCATTTGAAAAATTATGGTAATAATTTTAGTAGGTTTCATGTGGTCAAAGATGTCTTAGAAAAATATCATGATTTCTAGAAATTATCTTGTAAATTTCTATTTTTAATTAAATGTAAATATTTTGTGTTTATTTTTGTAAATTATATTCTTATCAAAAATTGATAAAATTAATCCCATATTGTTCATAAAAATCATGTTTATCCAGTGTAAAAATTTGAAAATTATTTGATTAAGTTCAAGTACTAAAATTTATTTTCTAAGGAACATTGTATTTTTGTACAAAATAATTATATTAAATTAAATACACTTGAGAAAATTATGAAAAGTAGTTTTCTGAGTTCCTTGTGATCAAAGGCACTTGGGAAAAATAAAAAATACTTTTTACAAAATACTTAATTTTTCAATTTTATTTTGAATTTAAAATAATTAAAAATCCTCAAAAATATCAAAATATTTCAAAATGAGCCTAATTGCTCTCTAATCACTTGAGACTCATTAAAAATATTTTTCCTAATTTTCCTAAGTTAAAAATAAATTTTAAAATGCTTAAAAGTGGATTTTCTCCTATTAAAATAATTATAATAATTTAATTCAAAAAATCAAAAAAAAATTTCTAAGTATTTCTTTGACCTAATAAAGCCTCTAATGCCTTTCCCATAGATAAAAAACTTTATTTTTGAAAGTTAAATGAATCAATTTCTAAAAAATCATATTTCTGGGTTTAAATAAATATTTAAATTAAATTAAATTTTGAGAAGTTCACACATTCTCCTCTAACATTATAATTACTTCATGGATATGACACTCTAAAATTTCAAGTTCATTTGAGTTTAATGAGTTATGAGGTGAAGTGCCCCAAGGGCAAAATAGTCATTCTAGATTTTGGTGCCTTAATTAAAAGTTAGGATTAATCAAGGGAAAATGGGAAATTTTGAGCTTGATAAACATATTTGGATGATTGAAATACAATGGTGTTAAAAGATAGAAACTCACTCACCTCCCTTGCACAACATCAAAAAAATCATAATCCTCCTAATCTTCATGACTTGGAAATCAATTAAGATCAAATGATTCTTAGGTGATGGGCTTAAGCTAGAAAAGATGATAGTTTACTTTTCTTAAGCACAAAGTTGAGGATGATTTGACTATTTGATAAGAATGCATATCACTTAAATCAAAATCTTGATAATCACCATTCCACCTATCATGATTGTCAAAGGCTTAGTTATCACCTAGGCTCGATGTCTACTCAGTTGATCGAATTCAAAAGGTAACATGATTGATGATTAATATATTTAAACACTACAAGTCTGACCCTAATTATGCGCACCATAATCTGTAAATGACCTAAACTTGCCTTAGGGGCACCCACTCACACAACATTTAAACGAAACATCAATTGATTAATTGGGTATTCTATCCTCGGGATAATTAAATTGTCAAGTTTCACTAAGTAACAGGATAGTCACACTTTGACCACAAATGATTAATGGAACAATATAATAAGTTCAAAACTCAAAATATTTCAAGAGATCTTCCAAATGGTCAAGGGTCATGCCTCGAGCATTTTTGAAATTGATTGGACATTCTGAAGAGCAAATTGGACTTTCCATATTTTGTTCTAAAATCATCTATTAGGATCTTCTGAGATTCAATAAAATCATAACATGTGCTTTGGTAGCTAGACCTTCATCTACTCCTACAATTTAAATTCCTTGCAAAATTATTCACATGCCTTGCAAGTTCTGACCTATTAGGTGGAGGAATGAGAAGAATCAACAAATACGCTTTTAAATTGATGCATTTACCTTTCTGTACTTCTTGTCTCGAGTTTGAATGTTAAACAACGATGTCACCCTGCATGAAAACCAAAACAAGTAGGATATCCGTAAAACCAAAACCAAAACTAAAATCAACCAAGATAAAAGTCATCGCCACAACATTCAAAAAATAAGACAACTCAAAATTTAATCACAAACATCATAAAACAACAATTGTAATTAAATTAAGATGTCTCTATCGGATGATCGGGAATCACTCAGAGGAGGCATCCTATAATTGCTAACGAGATTTCCCACGGACTAAATGAAAGTATGGAACTCATTAAGTTGAGTTTAGTAAATTCATGTGGACTAAGTGAATCTGAAAGAAAAGAGTGGTAGCAGAACGAGGAAACTGTAGGAACCTAACTGGGTAGGATCCTAACTGGTGTCGCTCTAATAAACTTTAATATGCCCCCATAATATTTAAAGAACCATAACCATAGAAACATTTAATTTGAAATCATAACCTGGCACATTAGAAAACTTAAACTAGTCATGAATAGGAGCTTAGGGCTAGCATTATGGGCAGCACGACCATCTTCAATTGAAAAACATGTCTTCATCAGCTAAACCACTCTTTAGAATTAAACAACAAGCCATAGGATTTCGAGGGTGTTTACTTATACAACATAAATCCTCAACCTCTCTTTAGGCCTTTTGTATAGCTTTGCTGAACAATATAAGCTCTAACTCATCTTAGGATTCCGAAGTTTTCGATGGTCACAACCTAAATCCTCACATCTTTTAGGTTATTTGTGTGATTGTTTCACATAAGTGTAAGCCCTAAATAATAAAATTGGTAGGATAAAACATTTAAATAATTTCTCCTCAAAATTAAAGCGAAACCATAGGATAAACTCGGAAGTCACCGAGGTTCTCCTCTGGATCTATGACATCCCCTAGTTCTTCCTCCTTTGGATTCTACGATAAATGTTCCAAATTTGAGTCATTCCCCTTTCACACCTCTTTGCCTGATCTTGTTGAGAAGCGCTATCCTTTTGACCTCCTTAAAGATAATATTTCCTAATTTTTATCGGAAGTTTTCTTAGGTGACTTTGGTTATCTAAGTTATAATTAACTATAGGGGCTTGACCAAATGGATGTCATATATTTCTTAACTTATTTGATCAATCCTCACCCTAGGTCTTGTGTTTATCTTTCGGGATAGATACAAGGTTTGAGGTACAGTGCTCTTTCATTTAAACTTTAAAAAATACTCTCTCTCTCTCTCTCTCTCTCTCTCTCTCTATATATATATATATATATTTGTGTGTGTGTGTGTGTGTAAATTAAATGTCTTTTCAAAGCGGGCGTCGGGATTTCAATTCTGGTGGTTAACAGCTTCCAACAGGCGACTCCACACCCAAAATTGTGTGGACAGCTTCTGGTGACTCCATTGGGGACAAGCTCTTCTCTTAATTTAAATCAAGGAATCTCATATTGATACATTGATAATGTCTCCACGTCCCTCTTGGACCAGATTACCCTTCTTTCGTTAGCATGATTCACCCATTTCTTTCTTGGGTAAATATGGTCAACTCTTTTGGACTTTAGGATTGTCTATTCAATCACCTTTGAACAGGAAGGTTCAAGAGGCCAATAATGACTTTATAATCTTTGTGTCGGGTCAGACCCCCAATAGGTGTGTTGGTGAACTAGTTCTGTCTGGGCGTTGTGCGCTGTAAAGACGGTCTCGCACTGGTCCTGAATTTCACTTTTTCCCTTTCGAGTTTGGTTTGCTATTTTACAAATTAAATCAGATTGTGTCATGCTGTGCTTGCTCTTTAATTTTCTTTATATTAATTAAATCTTTCGACTTTCAAACAACTTTTACTAAAATCTTAAAATCTCCACAAATTAAATAAAGACTTACCTGGTCTACAGATTGACCTGTGTTAATTTTAATGCTCGCATTAAGATTACAAGGTATTGGCCAAATAGCTAACCCCAAAGTTTTCTCTTTTTGAAGCATTGCAAAGATGTTTCCATTGCTCAATTTTTCATGCAACCTACCAACGAGTCGTGATGCCTACAATGTCACCCCTACCATTAAGTTTGGAGCAAGATTTGAAGATCTCGAGATCGTTCTTGGGAAAGCCACATTTTCGTAATGAAGGTGGCCGCTCTAGAGGTTCAGGAACCATCTATTGAGTTTAACCTGACCTACCCTCAAGACTTCCCTTCTTACAAAAAGGTCAAGACTATTACCACCACAACACTTACCAAACATGTTGTTCTCGTCTCTGCTAATGGAAAAGAAGTTATGATCGTTGAAGTCCCGATTGAAGGATTAGTTGTCCTGACATCAGTATTTGAAATTGATCGAGTTTGAGGACCACACTATTAACCCAAACTCAAAGGAGAAATCGCAGCCAGAGGTTTTGAAGGGCTACTGAAGCCCAAATTTCCAGGGAAGTACCTGCTGATGAAGTTTCTCACCAAGAGGAGTCAAGATTGATGGAGATCTACCCACTTCTGCAAGAAAGTAGATTCCATCCCTTAATGGATACTAGTGGGCATGAAAGTATCCTTAATATTGCTGCTACTTACCATCACCTCATGGACATGGTGGGGAGAAGAAGAAGCCTACTCCTATCACCCAAGTCGGTTCAGTTTTCCAGAGACTAGCTACCAAAGAAGGTTGTTCAGTTGGCAAGATACTTAAACGAGTGGGGTGTGCAGTATCCTGTCGCATGAAGAAAGAAATTTTAAGGGCATCAAAATCACCAGATGATCTTAGAAATCAACTGAAGCTTAGCCTGCTCGCATTTCCATCTGGTTCCACTTGGAAAGCAGAGTTGATACCACCATTGTTGCTACCGATTCTACTGCCACTAGACTCACAGGATGTCGACTAGTTAAGCCACATTTGGGTCCAAGAATTCTACCAATTACCAATCACAAGGATGTTCTTAAAGTTCTAAAGGGAATGACAAATAAGTTACCCAGTATTGTATCTGGTCTGCGCCATGGGTAGGATACTTTTCTTTGGCATGTCGATGTTTCTACTGAGGCACTCCATCTCAAAACATCACCATCAAAGAAAAAGTTATGGGTACCCAAGGTCATTGTACCAATACGGTCTAATAAGCCCACAGGGCAGGATCATTAAATCAAGGATCTGAAGTGTCCAACATTGTCACAATAAGTGCTAGCGAGATGGATGAACAATTGGAGGATGTCCAGCAAAGTCCTTCAGATCTTAACATGCTACAAGAATTTATAATTGAAGAAAATTTCAAAAAGCTCAGGGTCGAGATTTCCAAATTGTTCTAAGAACATGGAGTTTTCGTAAATGATGAGGATGAAGATTTTGACTTCAATGATTACCTCAAGGAAGATTTCATGGATATCCATCTCATTAAGATCAGAGTCGTTGCATCTGCTGACAACGCAAAACCTCTCGTCAAAGAGAACACTGTAGATGAGCTGTGTAGGGTTGTTTTTCTAATGGATGAGCAAATCAGCTGAATGACACTGTAGATGAGCTGTGTAGGGTTGTTTTTCTAATCGATGAGCAAATCAGCTGAATGGAGAAAAGAATGGAAGAGATGGTCGCTGCCATGACTGTCATGGCCATAGCTCAAGGACAATCTCAACCACCACAATTAGCCTCTTCAGAAGTTAACCAACCGGAGAATATACATATTACAGATGAAAGGAGGGAAGTTGCCTCAGCAGATAGAGATGATCGACAAAAGAGGGATTCTCCATCGAGTGTCATGCCAGAAAAAGAATTTAAACAAATGGTAGAGCAAGTTCGGAATGCCTTAGCCCAATCTAAGGGTGGTGCATTGATTTTGAAGGATAGAGCTTACTCGGAGGAATTTGATGTCATACCCTACCCTAAGGTTGTATGTCGTCAAACTTTAATATATTTGATAGGATCAGAAATCCCAGGCAGTATCTAGCACATTTTTAAGCTGGTTGTGGTCATACAAGAGAAAATGAAGCTTTACACTTTCGACAATTTATCAGCAGCCTGTCAGGGATCACTTTTGATTGGTATGTCGAACTACCCAATAGATAAGTCAGAACATTCGCCAAGCTAGACCAATTGTTAGTAAAAAGATTTATCGGAGTGCAGCATCATGTTTCTATTAGAGATCTTGTTGTAGAGAAGCAAATTCCCAACGAGACTTTAGTGGACTATATTTTGAGGTGGAGAAACCTTAGCATGAAATGTGAACTTCAGCTATTGGAACATCATGAGATTGAGATCTATTGAGATCTTACTAAAGAGCATTCATGGGCCGGTAGCTTTCATGCTCAAGAGACACACCAAAAAATCCTTTGAGAAGCTACTCAGCAAAGCTAGCAATCTTCAAGAAGAAGTCAAACACATGGATTCTGATGAGAAGGCCGAGAAGTCAAGGGCAACTAGAGTATTTGGAAAGATATCCAGAACAGTGGCAACAGTCGATAAAAAAAACAACCAATGAAGATATGATAGTGACTTTATATATGCTTAAAATATAAGATAAATATGGACGTATTAAATATTCAATAATTGTAAAGTCACACTTATCAACGCAAGTATACATATCGCTCAAGTAATATAGGGCTCTAATGGAGTCCTAGATACTGATCCCACAGGGAGTAGTTTAGAATTACGGACTAAGACCTTAGAAAAGCAATACTTTAATCACAACAACGACGTTAAATTTGCTTATCTTCACTAATAGGCAATTGAAATAAATAGATAATTTTAATAACTAATAAATAACTAATGATATAAAGTAGGGTTTAATTGTGATATTCAATATATAAGAAAGCATCCTTCTCCTTGTCAAGAAATTATAGTGAATGGATAAAATGAATTAGTTCAATTTATATTGTGCCAAATAGGAGCATACCTATTCTTTACCCTTTGGTCCAGGCATAAAGGACATTAACTAATCTTATGCTTGTTTACTGAATTTCGCGGCTAGGTTGGGAGGATATCACCTCTCACTATGGAGTTCCCATATCTTATGCTTGTTTACTGAATTTCGCGGCTAGGTTCGGAGGATATCACCTCTCACTTTGGAGTTCCCATGTTCCCCTCACCTGAGGGCTAACGTCTACACTTCAGCACCCAAATGATAGGGCCGAATTGGGGATTTTAGTCTGTCACTCTAAAATCTCCAATTCTACGCTCGATAATAATATTTTCCTATTTATTTGCACCCAACTTCCAAGGGCTTTGACCTCCCTGAATCTTGAATGTAATCTTCACTTTAGTTGTAAAAATCAACATATTTTAACAAATCAGTTGGCTA
>NW_018237696.1:38732-39418 GCF_001263595.1 Phalaenopsis equestris | reverse complement strand
GAGAAAACTACTCAGATCTCATAGGGAAAACACAACAAAACTCGGAATTCCTATATAAAATCAAAGTCATACAAACTACAACAAGTAAATAACTTATCTCTAAATTCTCCCAAAGAACACTCCTCGAAGTTCCTCTGAATCTCTTCCTTTCTTTATAGCACACAAAATTCCTCTTTGAAGTAGCAAGGAGAAAGAAATTACTTGCTTTCCCTCCACTCTTACAATTTCTTGAAGAAATCCTCACAATTGTTACACACTAATGGAACCTCTCTAACCTCTAGGCTCTCACCACCTCCTCTAGACTCCAGGGGCTATAGACTCCAGGCATTCTTCAAAAAGCAAAAGTTTCGAAAGGACTAGTAAATGTTGTCTTCTCTTAATCCTGAGGAGCAATAGAAATTTGATGGTAACCGGTATATCCATCTAAAAAGCAAAAATATTTGTGCCCAGCAAGTCTATCTACTATTTAGTCTCAAAATGGTAGAGGAAAGTGATCTTTCTTGGTGGCAGTGTTCAATTTTCTATAATCAATGCAAATACGCCACCCAGTAACTTGTCTGATAGGTATTAATTCATTATTTTCTTTTATTTCAACAGTTACTCCTCCTTTCTTAGAAACACAATGAATTGGACTTACCCACGCACTATCTGAAATAGGATATATAATTCCAATGTCTAACCATTTC
>NW_018237696.1:35652-36981 GCF_001263595.1 Phalaenopsis equestris | reverse complement strand
AATTGCCCAGATGAATTCTCTTCCATCATAGGAGGTGTTGGAGAATAATTCATCCCATAATGATCCAATTTTTTTGATATTGCAGCAATCTGTGAAGCTAACATAGATATTGCATCAGAATCATGGATACTAGCTACTCTTTTAGGATTTACCCGCTCAGAGGGCCATTGAAAATTGCTGGTAGCCATCTCTTCTATTAATGAATAAGCCTCATCAAAAGGTTTTGACATTAAAGATCCACCAGCCGCAGCACCTATAATTTATCTAAGAGATTCCACTAATCCATTATAAAAAGTTTGAATTATTAACCAATCTGGTAACGAATGATGAGGACACTTCCTAAGAAGATCTTTAAATCTCTCCCAAGCTTCATATATTGACTCTCCATCAATCTGACAGAATGATGTTGTCATTTCTAAGCATAGCAGTTTTGGATGGAGAGAAATATTTGGATAGAAATTTCTGTGAAAGTTCTCCCCTTGTTTTAATAGATCCTGGTGCTAACAAATTTAACCACATCTTCGCTTTATCCCTCAGTGAAAAAGGAAAAAGTTTAATTCTAACAGCATCGTTTGAGACTCTGTCATATTTAAAAGTAGCACAGCGTTCTAAAAAACTAGCGAGGTGTAAGTTCTGATCTTCATTTGGTGTACCTTCAAATTGATTGTTTTGTACCATTTGGATAATTGCAGGTTTAAGCTCAAATGAATTAGCAGCTACATCAGGATTTTGGATAGATAAGTGAATCTCATCTGCTATAGGATTTGCATAATCTCTTAGAGGTCTACGTTGGCGTTCATTCTCTATTCCTTGATTGTTAAGGTTGTTTTCCATTTTATTTCAAAGTAGAGGGATCCAAGACATCAAAGTGGCTTGGGTGTTATTGAGGTGATTTGCATTATGATTGATTTAAAGGTGTATAAAAGAGAATTATGACTTATTAAAGCTGGGGTCATTCTAAGGTAACACTTCTCATTCTTCTTCCACCGCCTTCTTTTGGATGAGAGTGAGTGACATCGACTTTATATATGCTTAAATTTACAAGAAATTGATACTGCAACTTTACTCACTCACTCCCCGGCAACGACGCCAAAAAAAAAAAAAAACATGACAGCGACTTTATATATGCTTAAAATATAAGATAAATATGGACATATTAAATATTCAATAATTGTAAAGTCACACTTATCGACACAAATATACGTATCGCTCAAGTAATATAGGCCTCTAATGGAGTCCTAGATATCGATCCCAGATATCGATCCCTAGAATTACGGACTAAGACCTTAGAAAAGCAATACTTTAATCACAACAATGACATTCAATTTG
>NW_018237696.1:35088-35621 GCF_001263595.1 Phalaenopsis equestris | reverse complement strand
ATAATTTTAATATAATTTTAATAACTAATGATATAAAGTAGGGTTTAATTGTGATATTCAATATATAAGAAAGCATCCTTCTCCTTGTCAAGAAATTATAGTGAATGGATAAAATGAATTAGTTCAATTTATATTGTGCCGAACAAAAGCATAACTATTCTTTACCCTTTGCTCCAGGCATAAAGAACATTGACTAATCCTATGCTTGTTTACTGAATTTACGGCTAGGCTCGGAGGATGCCGGCTCTCACTTCGGAGCTCCCACGTTCCCCTCACCTGAGGGCTAACATCTATACTTCAGCACCCAAACGATAGGACTGAATTGAGGATTTTAGTCTGTCACTCTAAAATCTCCAATTCTATGCCCAATAATAATATTTTCCTATTTGTTTGCACCCAACTTCCAAGGGCTTTGACCTCCCTGAATCTTGGATTTAATCTTCACTTTAGTTGTAAAACTCAACATATTTTAACAAATCAATTAGCCAGATTGAAAGTAAATTAAGATTGAAGTGAAAAGATTATCACAATTT
>NW_018237696.1:32320-34445 GCF_001263595.1 Phalaenopsis equestris | reverse complement strand
AAATAACTTTCTTTAAAGTGCAATATCATTAAAAATAGTATAAAATAGGTATGAAAATCTCAACATATTTTTTTTTTGGTCAAGATACATGCAGAGAATTCTCGTCAGTCGTCATCGCAACATGCTCAATAATAGGCACAACAATATGGCCAACCTAGCCAACAACCACATCAAGGAGGATCATATTGAATAGAGAGTAAGAAAATGTCCATTTTTGAATAAAGGAAAGTGGTGTGATCCTTTAAAGATCAAGCCATACCCAAAATTTTCAGAAGTCTGATGAAGAAGCCTTTGTTTAGATTACCAGATCCAAATAAACCCGAAGAGGTCGACAAGAGGGATCAACCAAATTATTGTCTGTATCACAGATTGCTTGAACACATTATAGAAGATTGTTTTATCTTTAAGGATTGGCTTGAGAAAAATCTTAAGGAAGGAAATATAATGATCACAATAGAATATGTAAGAAAAACCTGAAAAAGGTTCTATAAATATGATTTTGGCTGAGCCAGTCTCTCCGATTGACACATATACTAGAAAAGATGGTTGGAGTACAACTTAGAACAGACTCAAGAAAATACTAAACCAAGTCCAGTATGCATCAGCACAAGCCTCCTTTCAGAGTCTTCTGCCTGCCAAGTCAGAGATGAAGATTCCGCCAGAAGTCCCGTCACCATCAAAGAAGAAGAAGAAGAACACCACGACGAAGACTGATAGCACGAGGGGTAAGAAAGGGGTTGCCTCTGCTAGATTATTTGTTTTGGATTTGGGGAAGAAAATCTTCAAACCCCTGACCTTGTATGATTATCTTTTTGCCCCTTCGAGGTTTTAAGAAAATAATGATTCTGATTTTGGCAACGTTTTAACTATTTCTGGTGATAACATAATCAATTATGACCAATCTAACCTACATCTCAATTCCCAAACCGATCCTCAAATCATACTTAAGTCCAATGAAATTGTTAGCAAGACCAAAGAAGACACCAACAATAACGATTACGACAGCACCGGGAGTGAGGAACCAATCCTCAAGCATCACGGTGCACCACTTTCTATCAACTTAGATCTTTCCGATAAAGAAGAAGCACAAGAAGATTCTTGTTGGCCTCACTTTTGGTTGAGATTTAGTTTTTTTGCTTTAGTAGCCTAAGGTTTAGCCATAAGACTTTCCTATTTACTATTCTTAGAAGACTAGAAAAGGAACCCTCACCATTAGAAGTTTTACCCTCTTCTCTACTCAACTTGAAGTTCCACATATTGTTCCTTACCTCTAGCACTTAGTAGGTGGGGTCATTATGGGCGAACCCTAAGATGAGTGACCTTTAGGACTGCTTGACCTTAGGGTTGACCCTTGGAGTTGGTCTAGGGCTTAAGGTACATACTTGCACTCACAATCACTCACAATCCTAAACTTAAACTTCTAGGCTTTGGTCCCTTCATTCTTTTGGGAGACTAATGGAGGTGGTCCCCTAAACCCACTAGCCCTGGGCTAGGGGGCTAGGGTTTAGCTAATACGCTAGGGTTTAGCTAATACCACTACATAGAGGAACCAAAATGGGGTTTCTATTGGTCCATGGCTTATTGATAGTGGTTAGCACTCCAACTCTACCAAGATATCTGACCTAGCTTTTTGTCTTGCCCATAAATTCCCCCAAATTACCTAGATACCCGTGGGACCCCAAATTTGGCCAAAATTCCCAAATTTACCCAAAATACCCAAATTGGTTCAAAAATCATTTCAAACACCTTGAAAACACCCAAACTACCCAAAATCACCAAAATTTGCCAAATTGCCAAAATACCCATCCTTAGCCCAAAACTCCATAAATTCCAAAAAAATCTCAAAAATTCCCAACACCTCCCTAATATTCCCAATTTCATTTTCCTCAACTACCACATGATCCAATTTGGCCAATTTGACCATCTTTGACCAAAACCCCCAAAGTAGCTTTTAAAGATCCATTTTTCTCCAGATCTACCTCAAATGTCTATCAAATTGGTCTCCATTTCCCATAATTTCAAGTTTAAACCAATATAGACCAAATCAAAGCCCAATTTGTCCATCATTTAAGCCTAATTTTGATTTAGATCAAAGCCCCAATTTTGGCCACATGACCTAATCTCT
>NW_018237696.1:29089-32276 GCF_001263595.1 Phalaenopsis equestris | reverse complement strand
ACACCCAATTTATGTTGAAAACTCTTCATGAGATCACTATTAACCATTTACAACAATCAATTTGGAGCTGATCCAAGGCTAGCCCAACCTAGACCCAAACCTAGTCCAATATGCCCAAATTGATCAAATTTCAAAATTCCTCAAAATTGACCAACCAATTGAACTCAAAACTACTTTCATCCTTCACTAAAGTTTTTTCCTTATGATCATATACACCAAATGCAATATTTATTTGGGCCAATTAAGATGGATAGCCTAGCCCAAACCCAAATTTTGGTCATTTGCACCCACTTGGACCCATGCACCAAATGTAGCCTAACCAGCCCAAAGCCATCAAATTAACTCCACCACAGCCATTAGTTGGACCCTAAGACTGAGCCAAAACTCACCTAACCCAAGCTAAGTGAGCCATGGATTAATGTAAGGATATCCTTACCAAAATTAGGTATTATTGGACTAAATTGTTGTAACATATTCCCCTGGGTTCCCTGAGCTCCTAGGCACCTCCCCCTGCCATGGCCGGCTGTCCTAGTCACCGGAGAAGCAAAAACAAAGGGCCAACCCCTATTGAATTTCACCCAAATCAAACCCAGAGGCCACCTCACTCAAATCAAATGATAGAGCTCATTTGCCCTCCACCTAAGCATCACAATACACCCAAACATTGACCCTGAGAGCCACCCCTTAGCCATTTTTATAAAAGCTCACCTCCACGACCATGGGAGGTGTGCTAAAAACTTCTTAGAGAGAGCCCCCCAAACCTCTCACAAAGCTTCTCTGAGATCTCCATAGTGCAATCCAATCACTTCACTGCCCTAATTTCTTTTATGTAACCCAAATTTTGAGCTCAAAAATTAGAGTAGAAATAGAACATCCTTAAAACTCCACCAAACTCCAATTACGTGTTCTCACACCTTCACAACAGTAAGAGAAGGCAAAGCCCCATAAAATCCCCCTCTGAAAGAGCCCCTAACATAGCTCTATACCAACACCTGAAATTGGGCTTGATTGAAATCATACCTAGGCCTTACACCAAGACTGAAGGCTCAATCCCTAGCCTACTTTAACTCCAACAAATGTGTCAAGCATCTCTGATTGAAGCTTCCCTTCTCAGACCAAAGGTATAAAACTCCTCCTCATCCCGAGCGTCTTTTGATTCTCCATTTTCTTGGGCTTGATTTCATGGCATCTTAACCATATAGCTATGTTCCTCTAGTATAGAAGAGCATTTTTAAAAAAATTCATTCAATTTGGTTGAGCAATGAGGGATATATCAAACTTGAAAGATGGATGGTTCTCGGGCTACGCTATCGAGGATGATGGAGTGCCGTTCAATCAAGTATGTATCGGACGGTAGGTCAAGATGATGATTTGAATCTTTTGATTCTCCATGCATATATGCATTTCATTGTAGCTTGAAATTTTAGCATGTTGTTGTCTATCTTAGGGAACATTCCCTAATTTTTCTGAAGTCAGAGGAGGTCCCTAGACAGAGAATCACATTTTTCAAGTTTATGTGCATTATTTTCTTAAAATAATCATGGAAATTAGCATGTTGCTTTGAAAAATCCAAGAAAAGTTTGGAAGATTTATGATGACCAGAGAGCCTTTGAGATATTTTGTCATAAGTCAAGTCATTCAAAATATACCAAATCATTAAAAACCTTAAATCACTAAGATAATTAATTTTGGAAAATACAAAATTCAAAATGACTAGATTTTTTATCTACACTGTTGTATAGGATCCATAAAACTCACCATAAAAGTTTTAAAGCATTTTGAGTTCATTTGGTAACTTAAGTTGATTTATAAAGATAAATATCTTTTTTTTTGCACTTAAATGATTTTTAAAAATCTAAATATAACTCAAAAATTTATAAAAACTTTTTTTTTAGTTCTCTTACTTTTTTTTTTAGTTCTCTGTGATCAAGGGTGTTTTCTAAAAATAAAATGTATTTAAAATAAAAACTTGATTTTTAGCTATATTTTTAATATTTAAATAATTAAAAATTCATAAAAATCACAAAAATAATAAAATTCATTAAAACATTCTAAATTGCTTCCTAAGCACTTAAGAACAATTGGGATATCTTTCCTGATTTTCTAAATAAAGATATTGAATTTTTAAGCTTAAAATTATTTTTAAAGGCTAAAAATGGCCTTTTTACTAAAAATAAGCCCAATAATTCAAAGAAAAATCAAAAAAATATGAAACTTTTTTATTTATGTCCCTTGACATTAGAGAGATTTAATAAAAATATAAAACTTAATTTTCCACATTTAAAATTAATTTTCCTATAAAACTTAATTTTCCACATTTAAAATATTTTATAATTATTAAACACCCCAGAACTTAAAATAATTCTTAAAAGATTCAAATAAAATTAAAAAAAATCATGAAATTTGGCCTAAAGGTTTCTTTGGTATAAGCCTACCTCCACTAAAATTTTCTAAGGACAGAGATTTTGTTTTGTTTGAGTTAGGAATTTTCTTTGAAAAAATCTTATTTTTGCATTATAAATAATTATATAGATGAATTAAATTTTGAAAAATCACACTTTCTCCTCTGATGGCTCAATTGACCTTAATTGATTAAATTTGATGTAAGTAGGATAAAAATTCCAAAGTCATTTTGATTAAATTTGATGAATTATAAAGTGATAGTAGGGGCAAATGTGTAATTTTAGAAATTTAGCCTTAATTAACATTTAGGCCAAATTTCAGAAAAGGAAATGAGAAATCTTTGATTCTAATTAACATATTTGGATGTTTGAAACACAAGGGGTTAACTGGTAAAACCAACCTCACTTGTCCTAATTAAAAAGGATAAATTTACAATTTCCTTAAATTACATAAATTTGGGAGTCTGGTCGATTAAATTATAATCCTAGATTTAGGGGTATGATTTTGGGTGTTAATAACTCACTAACTTAATACCCCTATTTGATAAAAAAAAACAAAAACAAGAATCATCACCATCACTTATAAGTCAATTTCATTTGCAATGACTAAGTCACTCACTAAAATCTTATGGGCTTAGTAGTGACTTAGGCTAAATCAAGTTTCATTTAAATAAGGATTAGAAAAGTAAACATCATTGAAAATTAAAACAACTTTCAAACACTACAAGCCCAAGTCAAAATTTGGCTAAGTCTCTTAAACTTGTCTCTTTAAGGGTCTTCACCCA
>NW_018237696.1:28186-29079 GCF_001263595.1 Phalaenopsis equestris | reverse complement strand
CAAAACCAAAATTAAAATCAACCAAGATAAAATTCACCCCCACAACATTCAAAATACAAAACAACTCAAAATTTAATCACAAACATCACACAAAACTACAACTTCAACTAAATTAAGACATCTCTATTGGATGATCGGGAATCCCTCGGAAGAGATAACCTATGGTTGCTAATGAGGCTTCCCACGGCCCAAATGAAATTATGGAACTCATTAAGTTTAGTTTAGTAAGTTCATTTAGACTAAGTGAATCTAATAGAAAATCGTGGTGCTGGAACGAGGGAATCGTAGGATCCTAACCGTTGTCGCTCTAATCAACTTTAATACGCTCCCATAAAATTTAAAAAACTTCAACCATAAGGCCACTTGATTTGATATCATAACTTGAAACACTAGAAAACTCAAACTCATCACGCCAAGGAGCTTGGAGCTAGTTTGGTGGGCAGCACAACCATCATCAACATCAAGACCTGTGTTCCCCAGCTAAACCAATCTTCCTTCCTTAGATATAAGCAACAAAGCCATTGGACTTTGAGGTTGCTTGCTTATGCAATGTAAATCCTCACCTTATCTTTAAGCCTTTGCACAACCCTGCTATACAATATAAGCCCTAACTCGTCTTAGGATTCTGAGGTTGTCGTTCGTCACAACCTAAACCCTCACATCTTCCAGGCTATTTGTGTGATAGTTTCACACGAATGTAAGCCCTAACTAATTAAATTGATAGGATGAAACACCTAAATATTTCTACTCATAAATGAAGCCAAACATTAAGATAGCTTGGGAAGTCACCGGGATTCTCCTCTGGATCCATGACATCCCTTAGTTCTTCCTCCTTTGGACTCTACAACAAAAGTTCCAAATTTGAGCCAATCCCCTTTCACACCTCTACATCC
>NW_018237696.1:24795-28118 GCF_001263595.1 Phalaenopsis equestris | reverse complement strand
TGGTCATTTAAGATGTAATTAACTATAAGGGCTTGCCCTTATAAGAAGCATGTCCGAACCCAGCTTATTATAAAACCTATTTAGTTCTTTATATTAAATAGAGAAACTTGTCGGCGAATACAAAGGTTTCGCAGACCAAACGGATGTCATACATTCTTTAGTTTCTTTGATTGAGCCTCATCCTCAAGTCTTGTGTTTATCCTTCAGAATAGATACATGATTTCAGATACAACGCTCTTTCATTTAAACTATGAAAAATATGAGGTCATTTTGATTTCATATTTTCCTAAAATCAAATATATATATATCTAAATTAAAACGTCCTTCCGAAGCGGGCGATAGGATTTTTGATTTTGGTGACCAACAGCTTCTTGCGGGCAACTCCTCCAACAAAAAATAGCACCGACAGCTTCTGGCGACTCCTCTAAGGACAAGCTTTTCTCTCCATACAAATTAAGAAATACTATCTTCACACATCGTTAATGTGTCAATGTCCCTCTTGGACCAAATTACCCTTCTTCCATTGGCATACTTTATCAATTTCTATCTTGGGAAAGTACGGCTAACTCCTTGGACTTCAGAATTATCTATTCAAACATCGTTGAACAGAGGGGTTCAAGAGGCCATTAAAGAATCTTTAAATTATCATGTGGTGTCGGACCCCCAATAGATGTGTCGGTGGACTAGTTCCACCTTCCACCTGGGCACTAGTTCCACCTGGGCATTGTCTTCCACTAAATGGGTCCCGCACTGGGTCCTAAATTACCTCACATCTCCCTTCCAAATTTAACTTGCTATTCTGCAAATTAAACTAAATTGAGTTGTGTTGTGCGCACTTTAAAATTTTCTTATATTAATTAAATTTTCTACCTCTTGATTTTTCTTAAACAAAATTTTAAAATATCCATAAATTAAGACCCGTCGGCTCTACAGATCAACCTCTAATTTTAGTTCTTGCACTAAAATTATGAGGTTTTGGCCATATAGGTAACCCTTAAACTTTCTGTTTTAATGCCTGTTGTAATGGCCTACCAAACACTAATCTTTTCCTGCAGCCTGCCAACAAGACACGAAGCCTGTAACCTCACTCATACTATTAAAATTGGAGCTGGATTTGCAGATCCCGAGGTCATTCGAGAAAGCCCCGTTTGTAGCGATGAAGATTGCTACTCAAAAAATACAGGAACCTTCTACAGAATTCAACCTGAACTGCCTTCAATACTTCCCTGCCTGCAAGAAGGCCAAAACTACTGTCGTCATGACACACGCCAAACCTGCTATCCCCAATGCTGCTAAGGAGAAAGAAGTAATGATTATTGAGGATCCGACAGAGGGATTAACTGTCCCACCACCCGTGTTTGAAATTGGATCAAGCTCAAGGACTGTACCACTTACCCGAACCCAAAAAAAGGAACCATAACAGAAGGGTTCAGAGGGCCATCAAAGCCCAGGCTCCTGAAAAGACACCCGTTGAGGAGGAGCCTCATCAAGATGAAGAAGGATTACGAGAAATTTATCCACTCCTACGAGGGAGTAGATTCCATCCTCTGACGGATACCGATGGATATGAGAGTATCCGAAAAATCGCCACCCCATTACCACCACTTCATGGACATGGTGAGGAGAGAAAGAAGTTAACTCCTATCACCCGAGTTAGTGCAATTTTCAAAAGGCTAGCTGCCAAAGAAGGATATTTAATTAGTGAGTTACGGATGTCAAGTCCGCCAGACAGTCTCACAAGATAACTAGAGTGCCACCTACTCGCATCCCCATTTGGTTCTGTTTAGGGAATAGAGTTGATACCGCAATGATTACTACTGATTATACCGCCACCAGGACCGTAGGCCATCGACCGGTTAAGTCGAGACTGGGTCCGAAAATCTTATTCGTCACCCATTATGGAGATATTCCTACAATCCCAATGGCAAAGACAAGTCGATTACCTGGCACTATAGCCGGTCTACACCACGGGCAGCATACTTTCCCTCAACATACCGATGTTTCTACTAAGACACTCCGTCATGAGACATCATCGTCGAAAAAGAAAAATTTATGGGTACCCAAGGTCGTTGCACTGATACAGCCTGGTAATGAACATCATCACTTTTTGACAAGAACATGGAATGAAGCCATGGTTTGAAATATCTGACATCATCACAACAATAGTCAGTGAGATGGAGGAACAAGAAGAGGAGGTTCATCAGGGTCCTCCAGATACTAAAGAGATCAAGGAATCGATAATTGAATAAAAAGTTGAGATGATGCCAGATATTTCAGACCTTGGATTCAAGAAAAAGTTGAGTTGGCTCGGGAACACGAAGTTTTTGTCAATAACAATGAGGAGAATTTTGATTACAATGATTACTTGGAGGAAGATTTTATGGAAGTCCATCTAATTGAAACCAGAGCCTCCACATCTGCGTGTGAGGCTCAACCTCTCACCGAAGAGAACGCCGTAGATGAGTTGCTTAGGGCTATCCTCCTAAGGAATGATCAAGTTAGTCTACTGGAGAAAATAATAGAAGAAATGGCCACAGCCATGACTGCCATGGCCACTATTCAGGGGCAATCACAAGTGTCGTAATTGGCTTCTCCAAAGATCAATCAGTTGGAGATTATACACATCACAGATGAAAGAAAAGAGGTTGCTTCAGCAAACAAAGACGAGCAACATAGAAAGGATTCTTTATCAGGTTCTATACCAGAAAAGGAATTCAAGCATATGGTTGAACAAGTGCAGGACGCCTTAACCCAATCTAAGGGTGGTGCATTAATTTTAAAGGGTAGACCTTACCCTGAGGAATTTGATGTCGTGCCTTTCCCCAAGGGTTTTATGGCCCCAAACTTCAAGATATTTAATGGGACTGGGAATCCTAGACAGCATATAACACATTTCCCAGCTAGCTGTGGCAACACGAAGAGTAGTGAAGCTCTACTCTTCTAGCAGTTCGTCAGCAGGTTGTCAAGAATTGCTTTTTGCTTTTAGAATTGCTTTTGACTGGTACGCTGACTTGCCCAACGGATCAGTTAAAACATTTTCCGAGTTGGAACAACTATTTATGAAAAGATTCGTTGGGGCGCAACATCATGTGTATATTACAGAGCTCATGATGGAAAAACAAAAGCCTAGCGAAACTTTGGTGGACTACATTTTGAGGTGGAGAAACCTTAGCATGAAATGTGAACCTTAGAATGTGAACCTTAACCTTAGCTACAGGAACATCATGCGATTAAAATTCTACTCAAGTGCATTCATAGACCATTAGCTTTCATGCTCAAGGGACTCATCATCAAATCCTTCGAGAAGCTACTCAATAAAGCCA
>NW_018237696.1:23527-24647 GCF_001263595.1 Phalaenopsis equestris | reverse complement strand
AAAAAACAAGAGCGACAACCCCCCCGGACGACCGCCTCAAGAAGGATCACCTCGAACAAGGGAAAAGAAAATGTCCCTGTCAGAACGACGTAAAACGATGTATTCTTTCAAAGATGAAGCTATACCTAAAATATTCAGAAGTCTGATGAAGGAGCTAGAATTTAGACTACAAGACATGAAGAAGGCCGAAGAGGTGGGTAGGAAAAATGAACAAAATTATTGCCCATAACTCAACACTATAGACAAGTGTTTCATCTTTAAAGACTGGCTTGAGAAGAACCTCAAGCAAGAGAATATAACAATCCCAAAGGAGTATTTGAGAGAATCTGAAAAAGGTTCCATAAACATGATTTCAGCTGAGTCAATCTCCTCAATTGATCCGTATACTGGAACAGATGGATTGAGTACAACTTTGGATAAACTCAAAAGGGTCCTCAATCAAATATAGGATTCATTAAAACAATCTCTAAAGAGATCAAGGAATCGATAATTGAATAAAAAGTTGAGATGATGCCAGATATTTCAGACCTTGGATTCAAGAAAAAGTTGAGTTGGCTCGGGAACACGAAGTTTTTGTCAATAACAATGAGGAGAATTTTGATTACAATGATTACTTGGAGGAAGATTTTATGGAAGTCCATCTAATTGAAACCAGAGCCTCCACATCTGCGTGTGAGGCTCAACCTCTCACCGAAGAGAACGCCGTAGATGAGTTGCTTAGGGCTGTTTTCCTAAGGGATGTGCAAATCAACCAAATGGAGAAAATAATGGAAGAGATGGCCGCTGCCATGACCGTCATGGCCACAGCTCAAGGACTGTCTCAACCCCAACCGTTAGCCTCCCCAGAAGTCAATCAACCGGAGATTATACATATCACAGATCAAAGGAGGGAAGTTGCCTCAACGAATAGAGATGAGCAACAGAAGAAGGATTCTCCATCAAGTGTCATAGTAGAAAAGGAATTTAAGCAAATAGTCGAGCAAGTTCATGAGGCCTTAGCCCAATCTAAGGGCGGTGCATTGATTTTGAAGGGTAGACCTTACCCAGAAGAGTTCGATGCCGTACCCTACCCTAAGGGTTTTGTGTCATCAAACTTTAAGATATTTGACGGGACTGGAAA
>NW_018237696.1:1789-23517 GCF_001263595.1 Phalaenopsis equestris | reverse complement strand
AGTGAAGCTCTACTCTTCTAGCAGTTCGTCAGCAGGTTGTCAAGAATTGCTTTTGACTGGTACGCTGACTTGCCCAACGGATCAGTTAAAACATTTTCCGAGTTGGAACAACTATTTATGAAAAGATTCGTTGGGGCGCAACATCATGTGTATATTACAGAGCTCATGATGGAAAAACAAAAGCCTAGCGAAACTTTGGTGGACTATATTTTGAGGTGGAGAAACCTTAGCATGAAATGTGAACCTTAGCTACAGGAACATCATGCGATTAAAATTCTCCTCAAGTGCATTCATAGACCATTAGCTTTCATGCTCAAGGGACTCATCATCAAATCCTTCGAGAAGCTACTCAATAAAGCCAACAGTCTTCAAGAAGAAATCAAGCACAAGGAGTCACACAAAAAGGCTAAGGTAACCAGAGTGTTCGAAAAGAAATCAGGAGTAGTAGTGACCATTGACAAAGGAAAGCAGCCGATGAAGATATATGCAGAAGATCCTAGCCAGTATTCATCACAGTACGCTCAGAAACAGAGTAGTCAATCCAACCAGCGACCGCCTCAAGAAGGATCACCTCGAACAAGGGAAAAGAAAATGTCCCTGTCAGAACGACGTAAAACGATGTATTCTTTCAAAGATGAAGCTATACCTAAAATATTCAGAAGTCTGATGAAGGAGCTAGAATTTAGACTACAAGACATGAAGAAGGCCGAAGAGGTGGGTAGGAAAAATGAACAAAATTATTGCCCATAACTCAAGTTGCTCGGACACACTATAGAGGGATGCTTCATCTTTAAGGACTGGCTTGAGAGGAACAATAAAGAAGGGAACATAAAAATCCGGAAAGAATATTTAAGAGAACCTGAAAAAGGTTCCATAAATATGATTTCAGCCTATCCAATCTCCTCAATTGATCTGTATACTGGAACAGATGGATTGAGTACAACTTCGGATAAACTCAAAAGGGTCCTCAATCAAATATAGGATTCATTAAAACAATCTTTTGCATATACCAGAGAAGAATGATGGAATGAGGTATGGAGCAGATCATCCAAGAAAATACTGAACAAGATCCAGTCTTCATCAAGACAAGCCTCCATTCAGAGTCCGCAGCATACCAAGCCCGAGATGAAGATTTTGTCAGGAGATCCGTCATCGTCAAGGACAAAGAAGAAGAAGAAAAGTGTCACTATAAAGATTGATAGCACAGGGGGTAGGATAGGGGCCGCCTCTACCAAATTAGTTGTCTTGGATTCAGGGAAGAAAATCCTCAAACCCTTGACTGTGTATGATTATATTTTCGTCCCTCCGGGGTCTTATGAATATAATGATTGTCATTTTGGCTATGTTTTAACTATTTCTAGTGACAACATAACTGATTATGACCAATCTAACTTCGATCTTGATCCCCAAAATGATCCTTAATTCGTACTCGAGTATGATGAACTCGTTGTGAAGTCCAAAGAAGACATCAATGTCACCGCTTACGACAACACCAGGAGCGAGAAGCCAATTCTCATGCACCACGGTACGCCACTTACCATCAACCTAGATCTTTCTAACAAAAAGGAGACACCGAAAGATTTAACAATGGTTGCTCAAGAAGAAGAAATCACGAAAGTCAACCTAAGGAGGGAAAAAGTGTTACCACTAAGAATAGCTCCAATAGATAAAGGAAAGCAGATAATGACTTGAGAAGAGATACCTCTACCTCCACCAGTTGAAGAAGCACATAATCAAGATAAAATCGAAGGATCATACAAAATAGACTACAACTTGCTAGCTCATCTTAGCAAGTTGTCGGCCCGATTAAGCATCTACGATGCTCTGATCCTATCAAAGGAGATGAGAGAATCTCTGGTTACAGCTTTGCTTGACCCAGAAATTTGCTTAGCTTAGTTGGCCAGCACATCCTCAGATGAAGTTTGTTCGTTTAAAGAATATATTGGGGTAACCTTCACAGATGCAAACTTGCTGCTTGGTACCGCCGACCACAATCGTCCACTCGGATCAATTACATTACTTATGAAGGTTGGAGAACTCGTGACAACCACTAAATTTCATATCATCGACACCGAGACCTCTTTTAATGTTCTATTGGGTCGACCATGGATTCATGAGCACAACATGGTTCCATCATCCTTACACAAATGTATCAAGTACTGCAAAGATGGTCAAGAAAATTGCATCAAAGGAGACTTACAACCATTTTCAGTGCATGAAGTTGGTATCCATGAAGATGATGCCTACTACGCGCCTCCAAAGAAAACTATCTTCTCTCGTGAAATTGTCACAAATAGAAATGTAGATTTGGAAAAATCATAAAAAGGAAGCCATTCAACTCCGCTTCAATGATCTTCCACCACTCCCTTACAACAAGTTGTGGAGGTTCTTTTAGTTTGCTCACCCGAGGTCGAGGCAGGGCACGTGGACGAGGAAGAATCAACTTAATCATTAAACAAACTACATCAACTATCAACATTGGTAATAAAGACAGTTTTGAAGACGAAATAATGATGACAAAACAGAAGAAACCTCAATACAATATATCCTTAGAAGATATAGAGAAGAATGAATATGAAACAATGTATGATCGGATAAACCACTATGTGAATGCTATGACCCTTACTCTGATTCTCCCTCAAAAGGTCGAGAGTTTAGAGGTCAAGGAATTCCATAGTTTTGGTTCAACGCTGATCAAATTTTATCATTCTTCTATCTCTACTAAGCTTGAAAAACATGTAAATTTGGATGATGATCCTAATGAATTAATGGAATTGCCTTTTGGTTACTTTTCGCCTCGTGTTCAAAAGTTAATTCAACACGAAAACTTACAAAAATAAATGCCAAAAGATAAATTTCAACTTTTTGAAAAATTATGGAATGTTAAAAGTCAAACTCCCAACTCAAAAGAGGGTCTTAGATTACAGTTGGACCAGTCGACGATTCTGAATTTTGCATGGTTGTTACTAGTAAGTCGGAAGAGGATTGTCTCGATATAGAGGATGGCTTTGCTGATCAATCAATAGAGGATAGATGCTCTGCCAAAATTTGAGGAGGAAATTAAATCTACCGTTGATGAATTGAAAGAGATTAACCTCGAGACTGAAGAACAACCCTGACCTACATTTATAAGTTCTCTACTCAATGACGAAGAATCTTCAGAATTGATCAAACTATTAACAGAATTCAAAGATTGCTTTGTATGGAGCTACGATGAAATGTCAGGACAGTCAATAAAGGTTGTAGTCCATAAACTCGGGGTGGACAATAATATAACCCCTGTAAAACAAGCTCCCAGGAGAATGCGCCTCAAAATAGAACTACAAGTCATCGCCGAGGTAAAGAAATTAATAGACGCCAACTTTATAAAAGAAGAGCAGTACCCCATATGGTTGGCTAATATTGTACCTGTTAAGAAGAAAAAAGGACAGATCTGTGTTTGCGTTGACTTCAGAGATTTGAACAAAGCATCTCCAAAAGACGAATTTCCACTAACCATACCAGAGATGATGGTGGATATCGACGAAATTTTCTCCTTCATGGATGGATCGTCGGGATACAACCAAATCAAGATGGCTCCCAAGGATGCAGCACTTACAGACTTCAGAACACCGATTGAAATTTTTTGCTACACAGTGATGTCATTCGCCCTAAAGAAAGCCGAAGCAACATATCAACGTACAATGAGAATTTTTGACAACCTCATCCATAACCAAGTAGAATGCTACGTGAATTATTTGATCATCAAAAATAAATAAAAAATAGATCATTTACATGATTTGAGGATCGTGTTCGAATGGTTACGACGATATAACCTTAAAATAAATCCCTTAACGTGCCTTCGCCGTTACTTCCGGAACCTTCGAGAAATTTCTAGGATTCGTTGTCTGTCGTCGGGGAATCGAGATCGACCCGGATAAAATTAAAGCTATATTAGAAATGCCTCCTTATAAAACCTTGAAACAATTACATTCCTTTCAGGGCAAGTTAGCATATCTAAGACGCTTTATTTCTAATCTCTCAGGTAGGTGTCAGCCTTTCTCGGCATTAATTAAAAAGGATGCCAAATTCTTTTGAGAAGACAAATGCCAGCGGGCCTTTGAAGATGTTAAACAATATCTAAATATCTAATGACACCTCTTATTTTGGCAGCCCCTGTTCCATCTTATTTTGGCAGCCCCTATTCCCGGAAAACCGTTGATACTTTATACCACGGCCTTAGACGACTCTCTTGGAGCCCTCTTAGCCCAAGTCAATGATGAGGGTAAAGAAAATGCACACTACTACTTGAGCCGTCGCCTAATACCAACAGAGATAAGGTATCCATCTATTAAGAAGCATTGTCTGGCGTTAATTTTGGCCACTCAAAAGCTTAGACATTACATGCTCTCTCATAAGATTACCCTAATTTCAAAAGTTAAACCCTTGTAATATTTGATGACTCGTCCAACACTCTTTGGACGTCTAGCAAGATGGGTCTAGCAAGATGGTCTCAAGATGGTCTATGATCTTATTACAATTTTATATAACTTTTGTTCCCCTCCATGCTATCAAGGGACAGACTCTATCAGACTTTCCTGCTGCACACTCACTGCCAGCTGGGTACCCTCTCAACGAGGAACTACTAGATGAGCAAGTGTTGCGAATGGAATTTACAAATAGAATTCTCCAGTGCGCAATGTTGGGAGATGTACTTTGGCGGTGCTTCATCAGCAGCTTCATCAGCCATAAAAGACAAAGTATCAGGCACAGTCATACCAGGTAAAGCAGAGATTGGTTTGATTTTTATCACACTAGATAAGGGTATGTTGAGGTTCTCATAACACCTGACAGATCCGTGCACCAACAATGAAGTAGAATATGAAACTTTAATCACCAAGTTGGAAGTGTTAATCTCAATGAATATAACAAACATCGGTGACTCTCAACTCGTCATCTAGCAAGTCGCTGGACAATACAAAATTTTGAAACCAAGACTAGCAGAATATCATTGATACACGATGAAGTTACTGGAGCAAATCCCCTACGTTAATTTCTACCAGAATTTCTCCCAGATTCCTAGGGGAGATAATGCTCATGCTGACGCTCTAGTAAAACTCGCTAAAAAACTTTCATGTCCCCTAGAGGATTCCATTGAAATCATAGTACAAGGAAGACAAGTTTTGTATTGAATCGACCATGAAATTCTACACAAGCTCAAAAAAGAAAAAGCAATGATTGCAGTTATGGATATCAATGAAGATTGGCGCAAGCCATTAATAGAATATTTGCATACTAGAAAGCTGTCGGAAGACAAGTCTGAGGCACATCAATTTACAAAGAGGGCTATGTCATACGCCTTGGTTTATGATGTCTTCTACAGAAGATCGTTTGACCAGGTTTGGCTACGATGCCTAAGCAAAGCTGAAGCCCGAAAGATCATCAAAGAAGTACATGTCGGATTGTGTGGCGCTCACCATTCAAGACTAAAAATGAAAATGAAGATCAAGAGACTCGAATATTATTGGCAAGCAATGATGTTCGACTGTATGGATACAGCTAAAAAATATCACCAGTGCCAAGTGCATGGGGTGTTCTTGCACCAACCTCAGAATGTGCTACACCCAACCATTATTTCGTGGCCATTCCAGTGTTGGGGCATGGATATAATAGGTTTGATACACCCTCCATCTTCCATAGGACACATTTTTATACTTGCTGCTATAGACTATTTCTCCAAAAAGCCAGGGGTAGTGCCTCTACGAGAGGTTACAACATTGCACGTCCTTCAGTTCTTCAAAAGCCAAGTCGTCTATCATTTTTTAGTACCGCAAAAAATAATTTCCGACAACAAGACAGCTTTTAAAAGTACAAAGATCAACAATTTTGTTAAAAGGCACAGGATATATTGGAGATACTCTACAATTTACTATCCCAGAGCAAACGGATTGGCTGAGGTCTTCAACAAGACGCTGGTACAGATTTTTAAGAATACATGGGATAAAAATAAAAGAGATTGGCACAATAAAGTGTTAGAAGCATTGTGGGCCTATCGGATGACGTTCAGGACTCCCACTCAACGTAAAACCTACATGTTCGTGTACGGGTCCAAGGCCATGCTATAGTTAGAAATTCAGACGTCATCTCTTAGAGTCGTTTTTGCCAACTAACTAACAATAGAAGAAAGTGGAAAGCTTAGGCTCGAGGAACTAGAGAGTCCTGAAGAAAAAAGACTTGAAGCACAAAAACATTTGTAACTTTACTAGGCAAAGATGGTACAAGCTCATGAAAAATTGGTCCGCCAAAGGACATTCAAAGTTGGTGACCTTCTCCTCGTGCTCAAAAGGCTTATTCTTTCATGTCGCAAGATAGGTGGAATATTCAGGCTTAATGATTTCGTGGTTATATTAAAGTGATTTTATGGTGATTTTCTACGTAGGAGGAGCCTACCAGTTAGTAGACTTTCAGGGCAAAAGACCCATGCTACCAATCAACGAAGACATACTGAAGACATACTACGTAACTTGACATTGCTTGCCTTCACTTGATTTGAAATTTTGAAATTTTGATTGTTTTGGGGTTATCTATCTGGCCACATGTCTGTGACCGGGTCCAAAACTTTTGTAACAAAATTAAACTCAACATAAGAAAATTTTTTAAAAATTAAACAATTCAATTTTCTCTTTTCAAACTTAATATGCTACTAATTGAAAAAAACTTCACACATAAAAAAAAGAATCTCTTCATAAACTAAAATTTACTTTAATAAATACTTTGTTTTGTTCTTGTTCATGCTAAGTTTTAGCCCACTGACATTTTTCCTGTCATCTGCAGTGAAATGTTAGGCCAGGGGCTGATCTTCGCCTTTAAAGATAGCTGGAATCTCACACTATATGAAGAATGGCGTCGCAGGGCGGCATTATAGATTTTAACATGGAATTTATCCAAATTGGCATGGATTACGAGGGGCCTTTAATGAATTTTGTCAGTCGACAAAAAAAGGAACAGCTACCATCACTACTAAGGGTGGCCAACAAAGATAGTGCATCACTAAAAGGAAAGAACGTGATGGTACAACAGGACTCGATGGAGGGGCCCAGTCGTTTACCATCCATGGTAGCTACGCCGACTGGTGGCCTAGTTGTTGTTGATAATGAAAGGATACTGTTTGCTCCACTATGAATAACACAGCGAAGAAACGCTAGCCGATGGAAACAGAGAGCTTTCTTACGAGAAGAGAAGAGACGCCAGAAAGAGGTAGACAACTTGCTCACTCCTATTCTTGAGGAACACGTTTATGATATGGGCACGAAAGAGACCTCCTCCAGCCAGCCTGCTACTGATGAGGAGTCCGAGTTTGTTACAAAGCCAAAGATACTACCAGCTTCAGATGTTCTATGTACGGGTTTCCTTACCTGCAATGGCAAAATACGTACACGAGCGTCAGCTATAATAAGAGCATTCGTGTAGTGCCCGGATTATAATGTCCTACATCTACAACACTACAACACATTAGAGGAATATGCATCTACTGATGATGGACCTCAGAATACTAATTACCTGATAGGGGCAAAGTCATATGTCCAATGGATGCAGAGCCATATGTTCCGATGGGTACAGAGCCAAACGTCCTGTCAGACGCAGAATCATACATTCCGTTAGAGCCGGAGACAGCAACAGCTTGGGTTCCCGCTGATATTCAAATGAGGGAATAACCATGACAACTACTGACTCCCAGTACGGTGGAATATTATAAAATGAGCAAAGGAAATAAAAGAGACTTCAAATTCTACGAAGAAGTACACGGAAAATTCATCAACATACTTAAGGGATTAGAACTGTATACCAGAGTCTTCTCAGGGACTAACAAACAAAGTATTCTTAACTGCATTTTTGACTTAAGGGATAGAGGTTGAGTAGGTTTACTTATGGAAAGGACCTATTCTGAGCCGAGGAAATAGATGCGAGGAAAAGGGAGGATTACTATCTAGCGTGGCTGCTGCTACAACTTCACAAATGATAGACGAGGGAATCCGCCTGAGATCCTCATACACAATCAAGTAGATCCACTAGCTCTAATGATAAAGTGGATGATCAAAAGAATGGTTAGATGGAATATTCTGCCAGCTACCTGCATTCCAAATAGTTGTATTATCAACATCTACAATGAGGGTATTTGCATACCTCCACACATCAATTACCATGACATCATGAGGCCTTTTTGTACGGTCTCCTTCATGAGTAAAAGTAACATCCTAATTGGGAAATAAATTGACATCGTTAGATCTTGTGAGTTTAGAGGCTCTATGGAGACTCCCCTACCAGTTGGCTCAGTGCTTGTTCTTAAAGGCAATGGTGCAGATGTTGCCAAGCATTGCATTCCAAGAGTGTGACACTGCAGTGTGTTCGTAACCTTCCGAAGGATGGATGACAGCAAAATGCCGCACGGATTTCAGCCAGATCTAGAGCTGGAGGAACTACTACCTTATGAGCTATGAGAGGGTTGCACCCCTGAGCCCACGCGAAGGGAACTCTTGTCCTAAAGCGTGGCTTTGAAGCTCAGCTCGATTAGGAGCTCGTTACAGTAGGAACAAACAGTCAGAGGATTCCTTTCTACTTTACCACATTACAACAATGTGATAGATGCTCAGCCTATAATTTCTATAATTTGTACTTGGCATAAGATATTTTGGATGTACTTTGATTCATTTAGCATATTGTACTTTTTGAGGCATTGGCCTACACTTGATTTGTAACCTTTTGTTGGAACAGATTAATGAAGTTTCATTCAGAAATGTGTTTTTTTGTCAATTGTCTTTTGTGCGATGGATGAAAGCCATGAACTATACACTGGTTCAAATTTATAATTAACAAAGAAAAAAACAACAAACAAAAACTTTTTAACCATAATAAAATTTAAACAAAAATAACCAATAAACAAACAACAAAACAACTCTCTTTTAAAAAAAAATCAACCAACTAAAGTCAAATTTTGAAAACATATTTTGAAAAAATTAAATGTGATAAGAACAACAAGAAAAGAAAATAAATTTTTTGAGTGGATTCTCTCAATTTTGAGGTCTCTTACTCTTTGCTCGCGCAGCACAACTATCTTTGTCTACACTAATTCTCTTCACATTCCCGTGGAATTTCAAAATCTGTGCAAAAAGTCGTAAATTTCCACAAATCCTCTTCAATAATGTCAACGTTTACATACGACACATGTCTTTGAATTAAACACTACAAACTCTGTTGCATATGTCTCATTTTTGAATCAGTCCTTAAATTTTGATTCACCTTTTTGAGGTCGGTCCCTACCTTCCGACGCTCTCTTTTTTGATTGATCACTACCTTTCAATTCTCATTTTCAAATCAGTCCCTAATTTCTGAGTCACCTTTTAAGGTCAGTTTCTACCTTCCGACACTCTATTTTGAGATTGATCACTACCTTTCAATTCTCATTTTTGAATCAGTCCTTAACTTCTGATTCACCTTTTTTAGGTCGGTCCCTACCTTCTGACGCTCTCTTTTGAAATTGATCCTTATGTTTCAATTCTCATTTTCAAATCAGTCCCTAATTTCTGATTCAATACTTTTGAGGTCGGTCCTTAGCTTCTCATGCTCTCTTTTGAGATTGATCCCTATCTTTCAATCTTCATTTTTGAATCAGTCCCTAATTTAAGATTCACCCTTTTGAGGTCTCTACTTTCAAGGTCGGTCCTTACCTTCCAAACGCTCTCTTTTGAGATTGATCCCTACCTTTCAATCCACCTTTTGACGCTATCTTTGAGATTGATCATTAACTTTCTCATTTTAGAATCAGTCCTTAACATCTGATTCACCCTTTTGAGGTCGGTCCCTACCTTCCGACACTCTCTCTTATGATTGATCTTTAACTTTCAATCCTTATCCTGGGATGAGTCCCTAACTTCTGATCCCTCTCTTTTCATGATCAGTCCTTAACTTTCGACCCTCTTCTAAAATTAATACTTGAATTTTAAATTCCACCCCGGGGTCAGCACTTACACACTGATTCCCATCTTCTATAAATTCTTGAAATCTCATAACTCAAAATTAACTCTCCAATCCGTAGTGAGAGTCCCTACTTTTTAATTCCAATCAAATATTCACTTGCTAACTCCCAAGCAAAAAAAAAATAACACACACAATCCCACACCCCATTTATGTCTCTTAACTTAGGACTTTGTATTGGTTTTGTTGATCTCCTCGGTCAATGCCAATACGCGTGGTGTGCTTGCCCAGCACATCACACTCCACACCTATTGGGGGTCCGTTTGTTGACCTCATTTTTGGTTGAGGTCTAGTGTTCCTCTTTAATAGCCTAATCTCTAGTCTCTAGGGTCTTAGTCATAGGACTTCCTCTTGACTATTCCTAGAAACCTAGAAAAGGAACCCTAACCATTAGAAATTTTCAATTCCTCTTTACTCAACTTGAAGTTCTACATATTGGCCCAAACCTCTAGCACTTAGTAGGTAAGGTCACTATGGGTGAGCTCAAGAAGAATTCCTATAGGATTTTTGGCCCTTAGAGTTGATCCTAGGTGTTGTTTTAGAGTTAAGCCATTCACCAGCGCTCACCTCATTCACAACTACTCACAAGCACAAACCAAAATTTCTTAAATTTTGACCTTTGATGCTTTTGGGATACTCATGTAGATAGTCCCCTAAACCCACTGGCCCTAAGCTAGGGTTTAGCTAAGACCAGCACATAGAGGACCCAAATGAGGTTTCCATTATTCCATGGCTTATTTATGGTGGTTGGCACCCCAACTCCACCACAATGCCCAACTTAGCCTTTTGCCCCTAAACTTCCCCAAATTACCTAAGTACCCTTGAAACCTTAAATTTGGCCAAAATTCCCAAATTTACCCAAAATACCTAAATTTGTTCAAAATTTATTTCAAACCTTTTGAAAATACCAAAATTACCCAAAATCACCAAAAATTGCCAAATTATTAAAATACCCCTCCATAGCCCAAAATTTCAAAAAATTCCAAAAAATCTCAAAAATTTTGAAAACCTTTCAAATATTCCCAATTTAATTTTGTTTATTACCACATGACCCAATTTGGCCAACTTGACCATGTTTGAGCAAAACCCCCAAATTTCCCTTAAGGGGCCAAATTTACTATAGATGTCCATCAAATTGGTCCCAATTTCCCCAAATTTCAATTCTAAACTCAAATTCATCTTTAATATAACCAATCTAAACCAATTATAGGTATAATTGGCCCATGCTTTGAGCCCAATTTAGATTTAGATCAAATCCCCACTTTTGGTCACATGACTTAATCTCACAAAATTGAACCTATCGCCCCCTCAATTTGCCACAATTGATGTTGTAAACTCTTTATAATATCCCTATGCATCAAAATTTACCTTAAATTGGCCTTATTGAAGTCTCAATTGCACTCAATTTTGACCTAAGTCCAAAAATCGCCAAATTTGCCCTAAATTGACAATGTCTTCAAATTCCACCAAATTGAGTGCTTTAGCCCCAAAATTGGCATCCAATTCATGTTGAAAACTCGTCATGGCATTCTTATTGACCATTCTCAATAATAAATTTGTACTTAGCCCAAGGCTATCCCAATCTAGACCCAAGTTTAGCCCATGATGCCCAAAATGATAAAAACTCCAACACCAAAATTCCAAAATCCTTCAAATTGACCCTCCAATTGAACTCAAAATCCTTTCAATACTTCACCAAAAATGTTCATTACAATCATCTACATCAAATTCATCAATCAATTGGGTCAATTAACATGGCTAGCCTAGCCCAAACCCAAGTTTTGGTCAATTGAACCCACATTGGACCCATGCACTAAAATTAGTCTAACCACCCCAATGCCACACTAACCACCCCAATGCCACAAAATTAATTACTCCACAGCCATTAATTAGACCCTAGTGACCAAGCTAAACCCCATAAAACCACCTAAGCTAAGCCATGGAGCAAAAGTCCCCTAAAACAAGGGATTTTGATTCCATACATGCTTAAGCCTTGGATATTTTTGCTAAAACTAAACCTCAACTCATTTAATTGCTGTGACATATTCCCCTGGCTCACCTGACCACCTAGCCACCTCCCATGGCCTGGCCTGGCATCGGGCCTAGTGGCCAAAAAATACAAAAAACTTTAGCCACTCCCATAAAATTAAACCCATTTCAAACCTAGAAGCCACCCCATCCAAATTAGATGATAGAGCATCTCTGCCCTCTACCTAAGCATCACTTTTCACCCCCTAATTGGCCATGGCAGCAAGTCTTAAGCCATTTAATAAAAAGCCCACCTCCACAGCCATGGTGGGTGAGCTAAAAATTTCCTAGAAAGAGCCATCCAAATTGTTCATAAAGATTCTTTGAGACTCCTCAGCTCAAGCCAATCATTTTCCCCCACTGCTTCCCACTGTGCAATCTCGGTTTGGAGCTCAAACTTCTACCAAAACTAGGACAGAACTCCCCATAGCTCTGCAGTGATGAAAAAACCTTCACAGTCCATCAAATTCAAATTAAATTCACCCACACCTTAACCACAGTGAAAGAAGGAGAAGCCCCATCAAATCCCCCTTCCACAGAGTCCACCAAATCCCCCTTCCACAGAGACCCTAGCATAGCTCTAGACCAACACTTGAAATCGAGCTTGGTCGAATTCATACCTAGATCTTTCACCACATAAAGGGGCCTAATCCCTAGCCTCCTTGGACCTCCACAAATGTGTCAAGCACCTCTGATTAATGCTTCCCTTCTCAGAGCAAAGGTATTGAACTTCTCCTCCTCCCCAGTCTATTCTGATTCTCTATTTGATTAGGCTTAATTTAATAGCATGATTACCGTATGGATGTGTTTATCTCACTTAGACAAGTCCATAGGATCAAACCCCATGAGATTTGGTTGAGTCTAGAGGGAGATTTAAGGTTTTAGTGTGGACAGTTCTCGGGTTAGCCTATTTGGGGACGATGACGGGGAACTGTTTGATCATGCGTTTATCTTATCAATGGATGAGATGAAGCCGGACAATGCTTCGGTCCAAAAAGCGCGGGTCGAGTCAGCAGCTATGTGGATGGTGGCGTCCAACCAGAGCGCGCCACGCGTGTTTTAAGAGCCGCCTAGGATCTTGTCAGTGTCGCGCGTTTAAATAGATAAAAAGGGATTTAAATAATTCAGAAAATGCTCCTTAACTTAAAAAATTCATATCTTGGTGTATAAAAATCACAAAAATAAAATAAAAATACTCTCTTTCTCAGTGAGTAGAGGAAAACAATGTTAAATAACATGAAGTCCATTTGATGCATGTTTTATTTTTAATTAATTAAATATTGTTCTGAGTCCTTTGATTCTCCATGCATGTAGACATGTGCATGTGGACATTTCATCATGACTTGAAATTTTAGCATGTTGTTACCTCTATCTTAGCGAGCATTCCCTGATTATTTCAAAGTCAGAGGAGATTTCTTGACAGAGATCCATATTTTTCAAGTTTATGTCTATTTTCTGCATAAATTAATCATAATAATTAGCATGCTGATTATAAAATTCCAAGAAAAATTTGGAAGGTTTGCTACAGCTAGAGAATGCTTTGGAAAATATTTCATGGGTTAAGTCATTAAGAATGCACCTAACTTCCACCAACCCTAAAACACAAAGAAAATTAATTTTGGGTAACACAAACATCCAAATGACTTGATTTTTAATCTCCACTAAGATTCAAAGTTCAGAGAACTCATAAAAATTTCCAAACATTTGGAGCTCATTTAATAACTCAAATTGATTTTTCAAGTTAAATGGCATTTTTGGCACTAATATAATTTTTAATAATTAAAATATAACTCAAAAAATTATAAAACTTGGGTTTTGGAGTTCTATGTGATCAAAGAAATTTCCTAAAATAAATTTGAAATTAAAATAAAAATTTCATTTTCAAGCCTATTTTTAATATTTAAATAATTAATAAATGATAAACATAAAAAATAATAATAAAATTCATGGAAATGTTCTAAATTGTTTTCTAAGCACTTAGGAACAATGGGAGTACTTTTCCTAATTTTCTAAGTGAAGATATTGAATTTTTAAGCTTAAAATAATTTTTAAAGGCAAAAATGGACTTTCAACAAAATGATTCTTAAAATTTAAAGAAAAATCAAAAAAATGTGAAATTTAATTCTCTATATCCCTTGACATCAGAGAGATTTAATCAAAATATAAAACTTAATTTTCCACACTTAAAATATTTTATAATTAATAAATACTCCATAATTTAAATTAATTCTTAAAATTCGAACATAACTTAATAAATCATGAACTTTGGTCCCAATGCTTCTCTAGTCCAAGTATAGCTCTAGTAAAAATTTCAAAGGATTAAACTTTGCCTTGGTCAAGTTATGGAATTTTCTTTAAAAAATCCTTTTTTTCATTAAAATAAATATGTAAATTAAATATAATTTTGAAAAATCACATTTTCTCCTCTGATTTCTTAATTGACCCATGAGTGAGGTGGGATGAAAATTCCAAAGTCATTTGGATTAAATTCGACAAATTATGAAGTAATAGAGCCTTAGGGGCAAAAGTTTAATTTTGGAAATTTGGCCTTAATTAACATTTAGGCTTAATTCAAGGAGGGAAAAGGGTAACCTTTGATCCTAATTAACATATTTGGATGATTGGAACATAAGGGGATTAATTAGTAGAAACCAACCTCACTCTTTCATAATTAAAGGACAATTGAAAAAGATAAGTTAAAATTTCCTTAAATTATTAAAATTTGGAAATGTAGTCAAATAAATGATCCTAAACTTAGGGGTATAGTTTTGGTTGTTAATAACTCACTGCCAGAGCTATTTTTGACCCCTATTTGATGTCCTATTTGATGTTCAAATGACTTTCAAAAATGGATCATCATCACTTAAAATTCATTCACTTCCAAATTATATGTTAAGACATCCACCAAAACCTTAAGGGCTTAGTAGTGACCTAGATTAAATCAAATATGATTAAATGAGGATTAGAATAGTGAACATAATTAAAATTTAACATCTTTAAAACACTACATACCCAAATTAAAAAGTTGGCTGAGTGCCTTGATAACATTAACTTGCCTCTTTTTAAGGGTCTTCACCCACATAATTTACGAATTAAATCACAAATGATAATTACCCTACTCTTAGGGATAATTGAAACATCCTTGTTCGTTGAGCATTAAATGTATTTATAGGATGGGTTATTAAAAAACATAATAAATTTAAATAAGCTCGAAACCTTTCATCAGGCGGTGAGAGAGAAGCATGGACCTGCTTCTTCCTCTAGACCTGTTGGATACCTTGGAGGTCTACTAAACTTAATATGTTTTGCTTAACAAAAATCATCCTTAATCAAAGTAATAAGGACCCACCAAGATATGTCCTATGGTTAGGTAGGTCACCAAAACTTTACTTTTCTAATTCATATAAAATGCCCTAACATGCATTTTGAGTTTTAGGTGATGGAACGAGAAGACTCGTCATGTACGCTTTTACAGTTTACAGTGTCATCTTTCTTGTACTTTCATACTGTATCTTTGTTGTTAACATGAACCTGCATGCTAAATAACGTTGTCACCCTGCATGAAAACTAAAACAACCAAAACCAAAACTAAAATCAACCAAGATAAAATTTACCACCACAACAATCAAAATAAAAAAATACTCAAAATTTAATCACAAACATCACACTAAAATAATAACTACAACTAAATTATGACGTCTCTATTGGATGATCGGAATCCCTCGGAAGAGGTAACCTATGATTGCTAATGAGGCTTCCCATGGTCTAAATGAAATTATAGAGCTCAGAAAGTTGAGTTTAGTAAATTCATTTGGATTAAGTGAATCCAATAGAAAATATTGGTGCTGCGGGAACCGTGGGATCCTAACCGATGTCACTCTAATCAACTTTAACGTGCCTCCATAAATTTTGAAAGAACTTTAACCATAGGGCCACTTGATTTGACATCATAACTTGGTTCCCTAGAAAACTCAAAATCATCGCGGTAAGGAGCTTCGAGCATGCACGGTAAGCAGCACAACCATCTTCAACACCAAAACCCGTCTTCCCCAGCTAAACCAATTTCCTTCCTTAGAGTTAAACAACTAAGCCATAGGATTTCGAGATTATCTTCTTATGCAACATAAATCCTCACCTCATCTTTAGGCCTTTGTACAATCATGTTGTATAGTATAAGCCCTAACTCATCTTAGGATTCTGGGGTTGTCTTTCGTCACGACCTAAATCACATCTTCCAAGCCATTTATGTGATCGTTCCACACAAATGAAATCCCTAATTAAATAAAATTGGCAGGATTGAACAGCGAAATAATTTCTCCTTGAAACTAAAGCCAAATCATAGGGCAGACTAGGAATTCACTTAGGTCCTCCCTCACATCTGTGGCATCCCCTAGTTCTTCCTTCTTTCATCTCTACAACAAAATGTTCCAAATTTGAGCAAATCTCTTTTAACACCTCTTTGTCCGATATCGTTGAAAAGTCCTATCCTTTGACCTCCTTGAAGATAATATTTACTAATTTTTATTGAGAGTTTTATTAGATGACTTTGGTTATCTAAGATGTAATTAACAATAAGGGCTTGCCCTTATAGGAAGCTTTTCGAACCCAGCTTAATATAAACCCTATTTAATTCTTCATATTAAATAGGAGAAATTGTGAGCAAATAAAAATGGTTTTGCAGACCAAACAGACGTCATATATTTCTTAGTTTATTTGATCGAGCCTCATCCTCAATTCTTCTGTTTATCCTTTGGGATAGATTTAGGGTTTGAGGTACAACGCTCTTTCAATTAAACTATGAAAATTTTGGGGTCAGTTTAATTTCATATTTTTCTAAACATAAAATGTCCTTCCGAAGTGGGTGACAAGATTTCAATTTTGGAGACTGACAGCTTCTTACGAGCTCTCCACAAACCAAAATAGCGCCAACATACCCAAAAATGCCAAATTTAACAAAATACCCCAAAAATTGCCAAAATTACAAAAATACCCTTCGCACCCCAAAGTTTCCCAAAACCTCTAAAATCACTCCAAATGTTTCCAAAACCCACTTGGACTCCTCAATTAGACCCAATTTGACCAATTTGATCATTTTGACCATAACCCCCAAATTACCTTTAAAGACCCAATTTCCTCAAATTTACCTCAAATGTCCATCAAATTGGTCCCAGTTTCCTCCAATTTCAATCTTAAACTCAAATTCACCTTCCATATGACCAATCTAAACCAAATCCAAGCTTAATTGGCCCATTCATTGAGCCCAATTTTGATCTAAGTCAAAACCCCAAGTTTGGCCCTATGACTTGGTTCCACCAAATTGAACCCCATAGTCTACTCAATTTCCCCCAATTTGAATCCTAAACTGTTCATAACATTCTTAGACATCAATATTGACATTAAATTGGCCTTGGTGAGGCCTTAATTTCATTTAATTTCAACCTAAATTGAAAAATCCCTAATTCTGCCCCAAATTGGCTATGTCTCCAAATTCCACCAAATTGATTGCCTTAGCCCCAAAATTGGCACCCAATTTACGTTGAAAACTCTTTACTACATTCATATTGACCATTTTCAATAATTAATTTAGACCTAGCCCAATCTAGACCTAAGTCTAACCCAAATGCACCAAAATTAGCCATGAGCCAAAATCCATCAAATTGAGTTTCCAAATCAACTTAAAATCACTCAATTCTTTTTCTAAACTCCTTGTGACAATCATCCACACCATTTTAGCCAATTAAATGAGCTCAAGGTCATGGCTAGACAAGCCCAAACCCAATTTAAGCCAAATTGACCCACTTGGACCTATGCACTAAAATTGACCTAGCCATTTTAAAGCCACCAACATTATGACTCTCCAGCCACCAAACTCCTTCTATGGACCAGGCTAAACCATGCAAAACCCACCCATGCAAACCCCACCAAAGCATGTTGTGGACCAAGGGATCCCGAAATTAAGGGGTTTTAACCCATTTTTGTACCCAACTTACAAAATCTCGTCCATCATTGCTTACCCTTGGGAGTAAATTATAATTAAGCCTCCCCCTGGCTCATTTGACTTCCTGGCCACCTCCCCTAGCCTTGTCGGCCAGCCTAGTAACTGGAAAACACCAAATTTGTGAGCCACCCCCAAAAATCTAAACCCAATTCAAACCTAGAGGCCACCTCCTCCAATTTGAAATTTAGAGCTTGTCCACCCTCCACCTAAGCATCATTTTACACCCATCAATTGGCCATGGCAGCCACCCTAAGCCAATTTTATTTAAACCTCACCTCCATGGCCAATAAAAGAGAGCTGAAATTTTCTCAAGGAAACTCTGCCAAACTACCCTCAAAGACTCTGTAAGACCTCCTCGATTTAAGTCATCCATTTTGCCTCACTGAGCTTCACTGTGGAAGCTCAATTTTGAGCTTAAATTTTTGCCAAAAACTAGGACAGTTCTCTCCACACCTCCACAATGAATCAAAATTCAATTAATTGTGCACACACCTTCCTCACAGTGAAATAAGTTGATTCCCCACAAAATCCCCCTCTCAAACAACATCTAGTAAAGACTTCAATCAACACCTGAAATCGAGCTTGGTTGAATTCATACCTAGACCATTCACCAAGGCATAAAGCTTCATCGTGAGGTTTGTTGGGACTAATCAAATCTACCACAACCATCTGATTGAGGCCTCCATTCTCACACAAAGGTATTGAACTCCCACCCTAATCTGAGCTTACTTTCAGTCTCTATACGTATTTACTGTATTTCATATCGTATAATCCATATAGATAGGTTCGTCTTGAGTAGATGAAGCTCTAGGAGCAAACCCAATGAGATTTAATTGAGTCTAGAGGGAGATCTTAAGGTTTGAGTGTGGACGGTTCTCGGGTTAGCCTGTTTGGGGATGATGATGGGGAGCCATCCGGTCACACGTTTATCTCATCAATGGATGAGATCTAGCTGGATGAACTCTTAATATGTAAATCGGAGACCGTGTGACATGCTAGGGTGGAAACCGCAGTGAATGGGAGTGCACTGCATCACCATTTGGAGCTGCCTAGGATGAGGTGGCGACCCACATTTAAATAGAGAAATAGGGATTTATTTAAATTATTTAAACGTTTGTGATCTTTAAAAATTCATATCTTGGTGTAGAAAATCATGAAAATAAAATAAAAATATCCTAATGCTCAGTGAATAGAGAACAACAATGTGGAAATGGTTTGAAGTTTATTTGATGCATATTTTGTTTTTAATTAATTAAATACTATCTTGACTCTTTTAATTCTCCATGCATGTAGACATTTCACCATGGCTTGATATTTTAGCATGTTGTTACCTCTATCTTAGGAGACATTCCCTAATTTTTCTAAAGTCAGACGAGACCCTTAGATAGAGATCCATATTTTTCAATTTTTTTCTATTTTTTGCACAAATTAATAATGATCATTAGCATGTTGTTTAAAAGAATTAAAGAAAATTTTAGAAGGTTTTCCATGACTAGAGAACCCATTTTAATATCTTAGTGTAGAAAATCATGAAAATAAAATAAAAATATCCTAATGCTTAGTGAATAGAGAACAACAATGTGGAAATGGTTTGAAGTTTATTTGATGCATATTTTGTTTTTAATTAATTAAATACTATTTTGACTCTTATAATTCTCCATGCATGTAGACATTTCACCATGGCTTGATATTTTAGCATGTTGTTACCTCTATCTTAGGAGACATTCCCTAATTTTTCTAAAGTCAGACGAGACCCTTAGATAGAGATCCATATTTTTCAATTTTATGTCTATTCTTTGCATAAATTAATAATGATCTTTAGCATGTTGTTTAAAAGAATTCAAGAAAATTTTAGAAGGTTTGCCATGACTAGAGAACCCATTTAAAAATGTTTTATGATCTAAATCATTAAGAGCACACCTAATTTCCACATACCCTAAAATGTAAAGAAAATTAATTTTTGGAAACACGAAAATCTAAATGACTTGGTTTTTAATCTTCACTGTAATTTGAAGTTTATAGAACTCCCAATAAAAATTTCAAAATATTTAGAGTTCATTTCATAACTCAAATTGATTTTTTTAAGTTAAAAATCATTTTGACATTAAAATGATTTTTAATAATTAAAATACAACTCAGAAGATTTTAAGAATTAGTTTTAGGAGTTCTCTTTGATCACAGAAATTTTCTAAAAATAAAATTTTAAATAAAATAAAAACTTCATTTTTGAAGCCTCTTTTAATATTTAAATAATTAAAAAATGAATAAAAATCAAATGTAAATGTTCTAAATTGCTTCCTAAGCACTCAGAAATAATTGGAATATTTTTCCTAATTTTCTAAGTGAAGATATTGAATTTTAAATCTTTTAAAGCTTAAAATAAATTTTAAAGGCTAAAAAAAATTTTTTCTTAATCTTACACTTAAAAAATTCTAATAGTTCAAAGAGAAATCAAAAAAATATAAAATTTATTTTTCTGGGTTTCTTGACCTTAGAGACATTTAATAAAAATGTAAAACTTAATTTTGCACATTAAAAATATTTTATAATTAATTTATACTCCAGAATGTAAAATAATTTTAATAATTCAAATAGAACTCCAAAAATCATAAAATTTGGTCCAAGTGGTTCTCTGGTCTAGCCCTACTTCCAATAAAAATTTCAAGGGATTAGGCTATACCTTGGATAAGTAATGGAATTTCCTTTGAAAAAGCTTATTTTTGTAGAAAAACAAATATGTGAATTAAATTAAAATAATAAAAACACATTTTTTCCTCTAATTTCTTAATTGACCCATGAGTGAGGTGAGATAAAAATTCCAAAGTAATTTGAATTAAATTTGATAAATTATGAAATGATGGAAGGGGCAAAAGTGTTATTTTTGAAATTTAGCCTTAATTAATATTTAGGCTTAACTTAAGAAAGGGAAATGGGCAACCTTTGATCTTAATGAACATATTTGGATGATTGAAATATAAGGGATTAATTGGTAGAAATCAATCTCACTTTTCCCTAGTGGAAAGATAAATGTGTAAATTCCTTAAATCGTAAAAATTTGGAAGTCTATTAAATTAAATGTTCCTAAATAAAAGTTGAACACCTTTGAAACACTACAAGCCCAAGCTAGAACTAAAATTGGCTAAGTATCTTAATAACACTAACTTGCCCCTTTAAGGGCCTTCACCCATATAATTTTCAAATTAAGTGATAAATGATAATTACCCTACTCTTAGGGATAATTGAAACATCAATGTCCATTGAGAAATATAGATATTTACAAGATGAATTATTAAGCACTGTAATAAGTTTAAATGAGCTCGAGGCTCTTCACTAGCTCGAGGCTTTTCACCAGGCGGTGAGAGGGAAGCATTGACCTACTTCTTTCTCCAGACATGTTGGATACCTCGAAGGTGTCGGCACTATTTTTGGTGTGGGGTTTGCCCGTAAGAAGCTGTCGGTCATCGGAAATGAAATCATGTTGCCCGCTTCGGAAGTACGTTTTTTTTTTTTTTTAAAAAATTAGTTTTGAAAAAGATGAAGTCAAACTAACCCCATAATTTTCATAGTTTAAATGAAAGAGCGCTTTACCTCAAATCCTGTATCTATCCCAAAGGATGAGAACACAAGAATTGAGGGTGAGGCTCGATCAAATAAACTAAAAAAAGTTATGACATCCGTTTGGTCTGCGAAA
>NW_018237696.1:0-296 GCF_001263595.1 Phalaenopsis equestris | reverse complement strand
CATATTAAGTTTAATAGATTCCTAAGGCATTCACTAGGTTAAGAGTAGGGAGCAGGTCCATGCAACCTTCTTAATGTCTGGTAAAAGGCCTTGGGTTCATTTAAACTTTATTATGTTACTTAATAATTCATCCGGAATATCCTGATGCTCAGTGAATATTGATGTCTTGATTATTCCTGAGAATAAGGTAAATGTCATTTGTCTTTTTAATTTGAAAATTATATTGATGTTTCAAAAGAGTTTGTCTTGATTATACTGATGTTAAGGGGGCAAATTAGTGTTATTGAGAACACTTA
>NW_018237695.1:338-821 GCF_001263595.1 Phalaenopsis equestris | reverse complement strand
TTAAAAGAGATATTCGAGGCTCCATCATATTATGCCTTTTACTGATCGATAAGGTTTAAAGTGTCAATATAAGACTAATATATTTTTCATAGTATTCATTTGTTTTATTATTTCATTTACATTTAATAAGACAATCTCATATTATAACTTTAGAATATGGCATGATGAATTTATGTTCATCTGAATAATTTTAAGACAATGAATTATATCAGACCTATATCATATATCATAAGGACGATAAAAGCTCAGTCCAGAGGCTACGTAAATATTAAGGACCTTATATATTGCATTGAAAATAGCTCATCTTTATAACCCTATCAATGCATGTCATTTTAAGCATATTAATTTGATGGATCCTTGACTTCTTATGAGTTCACATTTAATGTCATATCTATACAAGTTATCAAAATTGTTAGTGTGGAGACCGGTTCGGATTCTCGCTCCCGCCTCCCGATCGCGATGTTTCACGAATCCTGATTCCGC
>NW_018237695.1:0-276 GCF_001263595.1 Phalaenopsis equestris | reverse complement strand
GTTCGCTCTCCACTGTCGCGGGAGGTCACGATATCCGGGAGACGTAGCCAACCTCCCTTCCTGTTCGCGATAAAAGGCATCGCTGCGGCTCTCCTTCGGTTTTAGGACGAGTCACAGTTTTGAGTTCTTCTTTGGATTTCCTCGGGATAGAGGAAGAGTTTTTTGGGTTTCCTTGGGATAGAAAGAAGGAAAGTGCAAGAAGTAGTTCCTTGCTGCAGAAGGAAGAAGATTGTTCTCCCTAGGCTTATTCTTGGTGACTTGTGGCAGAAGAGAAAT
>NW_018237694.1:0-1057 GCF_001263595.1 Phalaenopsis equestris | reverse complement strand
GGATTGATTTAGTTCTATTTCAAAAATGCATTTTATTTCTTCGCTTTTAAATCTAAATATTCAGATTTTAATTTTTGGATTGATTTTAATTTTCGCTTAATCAAAAAAAAAAAAGAAAAAAAAACTAAAATTTAGTTAAAATATCTTATTATATTTTTAATTTCACATGGAAGAAATTGAAAAATACTAAAGTTTATAGTATGTACAGTATTTTCATGAAATTAAATGGATATTATGCATATAAGATATGTAATTTATAATGTTTGTTCATAATTAAACTCCAACAAATAATTATATTCTGATTTATTCATATCCGAACTGTTCAAATCAAATTAAAATTTGAATAGACGGGGTTCAAATTTATATAAAAAAAAATTGATTGATTTTATTTTTCAAATTTTGATAAAAAAAAGGGGTGTTTTTGACCAGTTGGCAAACTTTTTTGAGCCGTGCAAAGGGTTTCAAAATACAAGTGCTAGTTGACCGTTGGAGTCCGTAAAAATTACCGTTGAAGCCGTACATTCAAATCATGGGCGAGCCATAAATCATATATACATTTTTCTTATGAATATTTTATCCCAAATATTGAGATTGAATCTCTTAACTATTCCAATCATAAAAAAATGAAAAAGAAGCGCATGGAATTAATCTTCTTAAATATGCACTTGACACTGCATAATGATTCGCTGATTTACCATATAATATGACGGAAGTTCATAGTCAAACAGACCATGTCTTCAGTTGTAATGAAATGTCCTATAATTTCTTAAATAATAATTAAAACAAGTTATACGGCAATAAAGTTGTATGACTTTGAAGAAAATAATGGCTGTAGTCCCGCCGCCCACCGTCCTGACCGTTGGAGCTTTTGCTTTTATTTTTGAGGCTGTAGGATCTAGTAAATGCGGTTAATATGAGAAGTTTTTTTTCGTACTCAACATTAATATTAAAATAAAATAAAATAAAATAATGCAATATTTAGTTGAAATTTAGGGCTGAGATTCGTTGGCTTATTATTATTATTTATTTCATTTAGTGCACGTTGTGATTAGCAAAA
>NW_018237693.1:0-360 GCF_001263595.1 Phalaenopsis equestris | reverse complement strand
CTCAAGACCGTCGACGGTGGTCGGCGGTGGTCGAGGGTACTATGAGTGATGCTAGTCTTCTCCTTCTCAAAACTTCAAACCTCAAACTTCTCTCTCTCCGCTTTCATGAGAGAGGTGAGGTTCTATTTATAGAGTTCTGGGTGTAATTAATGCAGAAATATGAATCACTTTGATCAGACATCTTAAAGGGTTTCCCTTGATCAGACAAAATTTGATGAACATTTGAGTGTCTTAATAATGTCGTAATTGAGTGATATTTGACTTGTTGGATTCGTCTTGTCAAGACGCTCGATTTGGTTATAGACTCGTCAGAATTGACATTCGCTTGATCTTCTAAATGTGTTCAGAAAACTTATAAAA
>NW_018237692.1:0-954 GCF_001263595.1 Phalaenopsis equestris | reverse complement strand
ATTATCATGTTTTGATATTTTATTTTTATATAGAATCACTTCTAAAAAGTTGTATAAAATTTTTGCAAATAATGGATAAAGTTTAACACCAATTCTCTCTAATTTTTTCCATGATTTCATAGACCCAGGCATTTTCTCTTGTATTCTTATTGTAGCAACTTCCATCATTGCATTATCATATTTCCATAGCCTTCTTTACTTTACGTACTTTCTTTTTATCAATTTTTTATTCCATTAGCTTTCATGGCTACATTGTCATTGAAGTTTTCGACTTTTTTGTCTTCATTACTGCATTTTCATAAATCTGTTCCATTCTTGCAGCCGTCATCACTATATTGCTCCATTAATTTTTTTCTTTTTCTTTTGTTCTATTAGACATAACCACAGTTTCTCTCTCTATAGAAAACAACAGTAATGTTTGCATAGTCTTGGTCTAAGGTATTCATGAAGTTGGGGATCAATCTAAGGGCCCGTTTGGGGGGCATATTTAGTGCGGTGGCGTTTTGAAAAAAATATCTGGCCTGTTTGGGTAAACTGCGTTTTGACAGCTTGTGCGTTTTCAAAATGCTGAAAACAACGTTTTCACGCTGCACCTAGATCCTATCTAGGTGCGGTGGGAGCTTTCTGGCTGCGGTCTGGCTTTTCCAAAAAAAAATAAAAATTTGTAATAGCCACCGTACTTAGCTTATCAGCAGATTGTTTTTAATCAGCTTATCAGTAGGTTATTCAATAAGCTACAGCCGACCCAAATAGACCCTAAATCTAATGGGAGAGTTGCAGAATGTTCATTCAATGTATCAGTTGAATGAAAGGAATAATCTGAAGTAGTCATGATTGGCTTGCAAGTTCTTAAAAAGAAATGAAAATTGGGCTATTTATAAGGTATAAAAAGCTAATTTTACTAAGGCTCTGTTTGGCGCAGCTGCAGCTTCTTAGCTTTTCAGCTGCAGCTGC
>NW_018237691.1:0-1079 GCF_001263595.1 Phalaenopsis equestris | reverse complement strand
CCCACATCTGCCCTGAGTATATTGTGGTTTTCAAGCTTCCTGCTAAATCTAAAGGTACTTTCAATGATTTACTAGGAACATCTGTTTACTATGCTATGAATCTTCCAGCTAGAGTTTTTCTTCTTCATCTTTGCTGCAGAGTTATTATTTGGAAAAGAAAGTGCATCCAATGAAACTGGGGTCACATGTGGACCTTCGCCTGTGTCGAAGGTCTGTCTCTTGTCTGCTTTTATTATTTGGGATGCAATTTTATGACAGAAATGCAATAAATATACCTTTTTTTTGTGGATAATTTTACTAATTTTACTAATTTCATGCAATTCACGTGGGCTCAATGCTCAATGCGTTTGTTAATCCTAATCTTTCAAGCAATGTTTTCCCATTATTTTTTAGAAGTGTCAACGCTTATCTTTCCGGCATAGGGTTAGTAAAGAAAGATACATTAAGTTCTCGTTTTTCTTTTTTCAGGAAGGAAATGATAATTCGTTTGTAATACCAGCTAACCAATCCCAAGGCAAGGACCAAGAGTTTGGTAGAGTCCCTAAGCCAACTTCTCCTTGGATGCCTTTTTCAATGCTGTTTGCTGCAATTTCAACCAAAGTTCCTGCTAAAGATGTGGATCTTGTCAATAAATATTATGAAGAATTCAAGGTGACTTTTTGAACATTAGTTTTATCCTCTAGGGCATTTGGGCTGTATAGATGATCTTTTTTTCTTTTAACCAGAGAAGAAAAATAAACAGACTTGAACTTGTTAAGAGGTTGAGGCATATCATTGGAGATAAACTACTGATATCTACCATAGCGAGGCTTCAATACAAGGTGATTTATTATTATTATTGTCATTATTATTATTATATTGTTGTTGTTGTTGTTCGGATAATCTAAAGAGCTATCATTTCACTCTTTGCTTCACTGCTTCTGTTCCAATTTGCAATATCATGGGAGGTGTCATCGACATCATCTTTTAATTGTGTTAATTTCATTATTTAGTAATTATTGATGCCATGCTGATTCTTTGTCACACATTGGTTGAACATTCATTTGTTCTCCTTTCTTTTCTTTTGATCAACATGTGGA
>NW_018237690.1:0-347 GCF_001263595.1 Phalaenopsis equestris | reverse complement strand
TTGCCTCCATAAAGCACTTGGTTTAATGTCGTCAGTCTGACATTCCTAATTTTTATTCTGGGTGACCCAACATTACAGTCTCTTTAAAAACTAGTCTTTGACCTTCAAAATATGGTTTCAATCTGTGCCCATTTACTTTAAAGATCCTTCCAGTCTTAGGATCTTCAATATTAACAGCTCCATAAGGATAGACTGTTAAAATTCTGGATGGCCCTTTCCACCTAGACTTCAGCTTTCCAGGAAATAATTTCAATCTTGTGTTTTATTATAAAACTTCTTATCCAGGCTTAAATTCCTTTTTATTATCTTCTAATCATGCCATCCTTTCATTCTTTCCTTATAAATTC
>NW_018237689.1:0-265 GCF_001263595.1 Phalaenopsis equestris | reverse complement strand
AAATATGAACTTAGGAATCAAATTTGGGAGTTAAAGTGCTAACTCCCGCTCAAAAATTGCCAAAAACTGCCATTCAAACACTGCCATTCAAACTCCAGAAACCGCCATCTCGCCCAGTCTTGCCATCGGCGACGCGGCGTCGAGGGCGCCGTTGGCGAGCCTTCTGTATTTAATTGCCTGTACTCTTAGGAAAAATCTGCCATCGGCGGCATCGATGGCGCCGTTGGCGGCCTCGATGGCACCATCGGCGCCCAAGGCAAAAATT
>NW_018237688.1:0-333 GCF_001263595.1 Phalaenopsis equestris | reverse complement strand
TAGAGATGAAGAATAGAAAGAAAAAATGGTAGCAATATCGAAAGAGAGAATCAATAGAGTGTGAGAGAACGAGTGATTGAGAATAGGTGCTAGAGAGTGTGAAAGAGAGAGAGTGAGAATTGCTAGAAAAACAGGAGAAGTGAGAGAGAGAGAGAGGGAGGGAAAAGAGTGAGAGTGAGGGATGAAGGGTGGGAAGGAGGGAGAGAGTGACCATGAGGAAGATAAAGCAAGAGAGATAGAAGGGGAAGGGTTATAGAGAGAAAACGAGTGTCTGAGATAGAGTAAGAGAGCGAGAGGAGGAGATAGAGCGAGTGGGAGTGAGAGATATAAAGA
>NW_018237687.1:0-1066 GCF_001263595.1 Phalaenopsis equestris | reverse complement strand
TTTCCAAAAATGACCAAATTACCAAGATACCCCCCTGACCCAAAAATCAAAAAAATCAAAAAATTTCTAAAAAAATCTCAATAAATCCAAAATATTCCCAATTTCATTTTGTTCAACTACACCATGATCCAATTTGGTCAATTTGACCATCTTTGACAAAACCCCCAAATTAGCCCCAATATTGGCTAACACCCCAAATCTCAAAAATTGAATGCCTTAGATCTCAAATTGGCATCTAATTTTTGTTAAAAATCCTTTATAAGGTCATTTGTGACCAAACACAACAATCAATTTGAGCTTAGCCTAAAGCTAGCTCAAGTTTGACCCAAATTTGACCCTTAAGGGCTTAATTTAGGTCTAAACCCAAACCCATCAAAATCCATACAAATTGACCATCAAATCAACTTCAAAACAACTTTAATTCTTCATGAAAGTTGTTCATCATGATGTTTTACATCAAGTAAGACAATAAAATGAGCTTAGCCCAAAGCTAGCTCAAGTTTGACCCAAATTTGACCCTTAAAGGCTTAATTTAGGTCTAAACCCAAACCCATCAAAATCCACCCAAATTGATCACCAAATCAACTTCAAAACAATTTTCATCCTTCATAAAAATTGTTCATTATGATGTTTTAGACCAAACACAACAATCAATTTGGACTTAGCCCATGGCTAGCCCAATTTTGACCCAAACTTAGCCCAACATGCTTAAAATTGATTAACCAATTGACCTCAAAATGGCTAGCCCAATTTTGGCCCAAAACCAAAACCAAAAATCCATTAAATTGATTAACCAATTGACCTCAAAATGGCTTTCACCCTTCATGAAAGTTGTTCATCATGGTCTCTAACACCAAATTCCATATTTAATTGGGCCAATTTACATGTCTAACCTAGTTCAAACACAAGATTTGGTCACATGCACCATTTTGGACTTATGGTCAAATCCAAACCAATTGAGCTTGGTATGGTCAAATGAGCCATACCTTAACTCATCCTAGACTCTAGGGTTGAGTTTAAAGCCAGCCCTACACCCATGGTTAAGCTTCATATTTATCCCATGGGT
>NW_018237686.1:0-5824 GCF_001263595.1 Phalaenopsis equestris | reverse complement strand
AAATCATCACAACTTCTTCCAACATTAAAGATCATACTCTTTACAACTTCCATCCAACACTTTTAATTACTTATCATTTTAAGGAGAAAGATAAAGAATACTACTTAGTATTCATGGAGAAAATAAAACCACACTTTAGTTTAAAAGTAGAAATCATTGTCAAACCAACAAGAAGTCTCGATTAAAATCGAAAGTAGTTTAAAAACGAAAGATATAAACTTAGCTCAAATCCTCCACCAAACTCTTGAAGTTCCTTTGAATCTCCTCGTTTACAAGACTCTTGACTCTCACAATAAAACTAAAAACATAAAGGATAAAGTCAATTTGTGGGGCCAGAAAATCTCTCCAAAACTGTCTCTCAAAACTCCCCCTTTCTAACATTCCAATATTTTCAGGACTCTTTTCTAAGTCCTCTCTTCTTTCTTTTATAGTTTTCTAAGAGGTGCCTTAGGATCTCTTCAAAATGTGTCTTGATTCCATGTATTTTCCCAAGAGACGCATACTTTCATGATAATTTTTGTTCATGGTGGTTACAACCCGCATACTTTCATGATAATTTTTGTTTATGGTGGTTACAATCACCTATTAAGCCAATGGAAATTCCAAAAAGCTCTTCGAAATTCATGAAAACTGATTTTACTCGTCTAATAACTGCCACTGGCACTTAAGCGCGGGGTCTCGGTGCTTAGGCACATCTTTCTTGTTTAATCAGCAGGTAAGCGCAAGATTTTGCGCTTAGGCGCCAAAGCTTTTTTTGACAAATTTTCACTTTTTTACTACAAATTTGATCCTTTTTCACTCCTTTAAGCATTTTTTCCATTGTTACTTATAACTGCAAGAAAAATACAAAAATACCTTCCATTAAAGGGCAAAATCGCAAAAATAGGTATAAAAATTTGTCTAAAAACACTATATATTTTAGGTGTATTAGCCCCTCTCCACCTCTTCATCCCCCCAATGGAAAGAAACCAAAGCCATGGCAAAATCTTTACCATGATGGAAGCTCATCATTGATATATCTTCGGGAAGCTCAACCATGGCTATCTGATACACCAAAAATATATTTATTTTTAGACCTATATTTTATACTCATTTTTGGAGATATTGCACTTTAAAGGAAGGTATATTTCATTTTTTATTGTAGTTTGATGATTTTTAGCACTTGAAGCAAAAAAGGAAGCAGAAATGATGGAATTTAGAGTCAAAATGGCGTTTTGGAGGAAAAACTATGCACTGATAGTGCAAGGATGAAGGAGGATTCCAGAATAATGGGGGCACCGACGTCACCATTTGATAGAGAGCACAAGAAATAAATCAGTCAACAGGCGCTGACGGCGCCATCGTGGGCGCCGTGTGGCCGCCGTCTGCGCCAATGTCGGTGCTGTGCGAATTTCTAGAAGTTTGGATGAATTTGGACGCTTTTAGAAGAGTTATTGGATACAACTCTTAAAAAACTGACATTATGCTATTTAAAGCAAAAATTGATCGGAAAAGGGGGGCTGGGGATAGTGTGTCATTGAGTTTTCTTGAGTGTTCCATTTTGTATATTGTTTAGTGTGGTGAGTCTAGGTGTGATTTCTCCTAAGAGTTGTTAGAGAGGGAGAGATGTGGGAGATTTTTTTCATCCTTAAATATTTGAAGAGAGAATCAAGAGTCTTGTAAATAGAGAAAGAGTCCAAGAGAGGCTACAAGGGATTTGCTTTGAGGAAGAGTTAAAGATAAGTAGTGTTTGTTCATTATTGTTGTATAAACCTTCTTTATTTATGAAATTCATATTTTCCTCATGAGGTCTTAGTAGTTTTCCTTATCTTTCTCCCTACTCTGAGATATTGTGAAATGAAAAGATAATATGGATGTGCCAATTTTAAAATTTAAAATAAATTGTGATGATTTTTTACTTCATTCTTAATTACTTTTCTATTTGACTAATTAAAATGTTAACATCTGTTATGAAACATACTATCCAGGAAATAGATTATGAGTTTTACAACAAAGTACAAATCACACTTGATTCCAAATCACATTTGATTCCATGAAGGAGTATTTTGTTCATGAAATTGGGTGCAAATAAATGAGGAAATATATATTGGAATTATACATTATTGGTCGAAGAATTGGAGATTTTAGGGTGACAGACTAAAATCCCTAATTTGGTCTTAGTGCTTAAGAACTAAAGACAGAGTTAGCCTTCAGGGAAAGGGAAGTGGGAGCTCTGGAGTGAGAGCCAGTATTCAAATTAGCGTAGTAGATTTTCTTTATTGTTGTGAATTTCCTAATTTAAATGTAATTATGAATATAAAACTTTCTCGTGGGACTGATATTTCGGGATTAAACAGAAAGTCCTATATTACTTGATAATGATACACATACTTGCGTAGAATACCAACATAAATTGCTTCAATTTCTTATTCATAAAATAACGAACTAAGATTTTGGCATCGCTGCAAAGCGGAGTCAACTTTATTAATTTTGTACAACTATAATTTTGGGGATCACTAACCTTAGCCAGAAGCTTTTCTCCAGCCTTCATGAGATACTTACCTTTCTTCAAAAGAAATCTTATGCTTATCCAAGGCCTCCCATGGGTTTCTAAGGAGCTAACCGAAGAACCCCCTATAAAAAGAGAGCATAAATATAGACCTCAAACTCTGAAACACTTAACACAAAAAATACTCCCCACCTTTTATGCAACAAAACCCTTAAACTCTCAGCTTCTTTCACGTATCATAGAGCCCCAATTTTGAACCTGAAAAATTAGGACACTTTCCGGGTTGACATAAAATTTTCCAAAACTCCTATTCATTCAACCTAGAAGCTTCCCCAAGTCTCACAAGGATGTTTCAAATACAAATTTGTCCTCCCTGTAAGCTTTAACCTACTCTAAGCTGAAACCGTGACCCCATTTTACTAAGAGTATACCCCAGCCTGATTTCACTCCAATTTGAGCTAAGGAGGAGCTTCACGAGGACCTAACTACAATTTTGAACAAGCTCGATTGAGACCTCCCTCTCGAGACTAGGTATGGACTTCTAACCCTAATTTTATGCTCAATTTTCAGGCATTGTGAAGAGAACCATCACACCATACTCACATAACCGTATGGATGTGATCTCCTTGCTTCAATGATGCTTTTGAAACAAATTACCTAATATTTTTGGTGAATCAAAGAAGAAATTAGGGTTTACTTGTGAACGTTTCTCAATTAATTGTCCCATGGTGATGATAAACCGATGTCGTCTATTTCAGTGTATCAGAAATTAATGGAAGTGATTGGTTCAGACCAGAGAATTGTCAAAATGAAAAGGACAAAATCGTGGGCCACGCAAGCTTCCACGTGTAAAGCCCTAGGAATTAAAGCCCTCTATGTGTGATTTTGATACGTTCGATCATGATGTGGTGCCGCGTCAGATAATCCTCAAGCTAAGATTTAATAAAATCCATAAAATTTAAAAAATTTAAAAAATTCATAGCTTTTTAAGGAAAAATCATAAAAATATGACAAAAATGCACCTAAATTCAAGAGAATGATGAGAAAATTCTAAAAAAGAAATATGAAATTGATGAATTATATTTAATTTTTAATTAATTAATTATTCTCTAAAGTAAAATAATTATTAAAAATTATTTGTAAATCAAAAAATTATGAAATTTTCAGGGATCAGTCCTTACACCCTTGGAAACAATCCATGATTTTTTAATGGCTAAGAAAAAAACCTAGAGCCAAATTTACTAGTTTTCACCAAATTTTGTAATTATTTTCAAAAATAAGTATAAGAAATTAGAAAATTAGAAATTGGCTAGAAGATTTAGGGTGATATATTTAAACCTTAAAATGACAATTTTTTGCCTACGGAAAATTTAGAATGTAATTTTTGCTTCTCAGGGTTAAAATTGTAATTTTGTGAATATACATATATAACCCTAAGATCTCTTAGGCTTGGGTATTTGCCTGAATGTCCAATAAGGTAGACTTAATCCCAGCCCTAAGCTTTAATTTTCAAAATTAAACCTAGGGTGAACCTAAACCCCAAACAACATTGAGTTTAGTCCCCCCCTAAACCCTTAGTTTTATATCGTATGGACCCAAATCAAAATTCCAACTTCTAAGTTCAACTCAATTAAACCCACATCATACTTTGGTCCAACCTACATAGACCTAAGTTAAAACTAGAAATCTTTGGGACTAAAATCAAACCTTAGACATTTGGGTTTAAACCACATGAACACAAACCCTAAATCAAAACTCCTTGGGTCAATTCACAAATGAGGCTTATTCCCTAAAGAAGACATAAAACATCCATTAAACCTTACTCAAACGAGCATTAATCCCTCAACCTAAACCTTAGGTTTAACCTAAATTGAACATAAGTCAACTTTAACCTTAGTAAACCTAAGCCTTACGTTCAACCCAAATTGAACCTAAGTCGTCCTAAAACATAGGCTCAACCCAAATAGAATCTAAGTCAACCAACATCTTAGGTTCAACCTAAATTGAAGTTGAGTAAAACAAAGATAAATTAAATCTCAGGTTCAACCTAAATTGAACCCAAATCAACCTAAACTTTAGGTTCTACCTAATTTGAACCTAAATGAGTAGGTTCAACCTAAATTGAACCTAATTGAACTCAAACCCTTGGTTCAACTCAAATTGAACCTACGTAAATCTAAATCTTAGGTCCCACCTAAATTGGACCTAAATCATCCAACACTATGGATTCAACCTCAATTGAATCTAAATCACACCAAACCTTGGGTCCTACCTAACTTGGACTAAAATCATCCCATACTTTGGGTTATACCCAAATTGAACCAAAATAACCCCAAACCTTAGATTCTATTTAAATCTAATCTAAGTAATATCAAACCTTTGGTCTTACCTAAATTATATCTAAGCCATCCTATACCTTAGGGTTAACCTAAATTGAGCCTAAATGACATAAAACCTATCATTCAATCCCAAATTGTATCTAAATCACATCAAACCTTAGTTCCTACCTAAATTTGATGTAAATAAACTTAAACATTTTGTTCTACAAAAATTGAACCTAAATGAGTTTAAACCTTAGGTTCAACCCAAACTGAACCTAAATGAACTCAATCATTAGGTTCTACCCAAATTGAACCTACATGATACTAAAATTTAGGTTCTACCCCATATTGAATCTTAACAACACCAGACCACTAGGTCCTACCTAAGTTGGATCTATGTTACCCCATACCTTAGGTCCTACTTAAATTGGTTCTAAAATATCTCATACTTTAAATGGAACTTAACTGACATCAAACCTAAGATTTGACCCCAAATTCATTCTAAATCACACCAATCATTAGATCCTACCCAAATTGGACCTAAATCATCTCACACTTTAGGTTCTACCCAAATTGAATCTAAATAACAGTGAACTTTAGGTCTTACTTAAATCAGAAGGTTCTACCCAAATTGATCCTACATGACATTAAACTTTAGTTTCTACATAAATTGAACCTATGTCACTTCCCAACCTTAGTTTCAACCCATCTTGAACCTAAAGCTTAAAACATGATCCATATAACACTTACAATTAAATATCTTTTAGGTTCTACAAACATCAAATCTAAATTTTAAGTCTAGTTTATTAGATTTTAATAAATGTCCTTAGGTTTAACTAACATCAAACCTAAAATAATGGACATAATGAACTAAAATGACGATTCCATTTCACATATAAATTCAACCAACATAAATAAAATAAAATTAATGACAAAATAAAAAAGACGTAAAATATATTTTAAAAGACATTAAAACTTACACTTGAACTTAAAAATGCAACTAAGTTTGAGAAGA
>NW_018237685.1:0-2684 GCF_001263595.1 Phalaenopsis equestris | reverse complement strand
TATTGCGATTATAGTAGTTTTTATTTGAATTTATCAATAGTTAGTGGTAGTAATAAACTTTACTACTCTTATTTACCCTTGAATTATCATAAAAAATGGATCAATAAAAGAAAATTGGAACGCATTCGTATTAGAGTGAAATTGTGCAATTTTTGCATTGGGCGCCGACGGCACCCTCGACGCCGCCGACGGAGGATTGTCCCGAGTGTCCAGGAAAAAGTAACACAGAGGCGCGCCGACGGCTCCATCGACCCCGCCGACGGAGAGACCGGTGAGATGAAGGTTTCTTGTGTTCGAGGGGCGATTTCTTATGGTTTTTCGGCGGGAGTTACCTTTTTAAACTCCTAAATTCAATTCCTATTAATATTTTTCCCCAAAATTGAAGTGAAACTCCACCAATTGCATTCCTATGGCATGCAATTCCCTTGATAATCCCAAAATGTGAGTTTTTAATCGGTAAAAGTTTATTAGTGCAGAAGCGCAGCGGATCTTCAACAAACTACTAACAAAGAAAAGATTGATCAAGGAACGAGGATTCGTGAATTGAGGACTGAACAATCATAGGACACTAATTGAAGAGATGATTGTGCGGCAAAGATGGGAAGTGATGTGCTACACTACCGCCGATGTGGTTGTTCCTGTAGTGAAAGAATTTTATGCAAATTTGCATGGAATCAACCAGGGAGTTATTTATGTGCGAGGTAGGTGGATCACTTTTACGCTTGTATGGATCAACAAATTATATATGATAGAGAACATTCCTGTCTGACACTATTCAAATTTTGTCCCGACAAATTACCAGATGAATGAAATTTACCAGTATTTAACGGACGAAACTGAGAATTGGGAAATGAGAGAGAATGGGTATGTTAGTTTTTCTTCAACACTTTTGAATCCCATCTCTAAACACTAGAACTTCTTCATTTCTACGAAACAATTACCGACAATGAAAGTTTGTAAAGTTTCTAAGGAAAGTGCTATTTTGAAATACTGTATCCAAAGGGGACTGACGATCGATATTGGATCAATAATTGTGAAGTCAGTTTTGGGCCTAATCATTCTTGGATCAACTTATGGGCTTAGACACCCTTCCACAATTTTCTCACTTTGCAGTCAGTCCCAAGTATCCTACAAAAATTGGGAAAAGGTACTGCTACCTTGGAAGCCTTTGGAGCCAACTGAAAGATTCCTATCATTTGAAGATGAAAATGACATGGCCATGATAGTTGATCAATCATCTCAGAATTCACTGCCAGTACAACCCTTAATTCCTAATAAAACTGGTGATTCTATGCCGAATCAATAAATTGGAGGAGGAGGTACAAAATGTGATGAATACAATTAATAATATCTCCTATTTCTTCGATCATTTAGATTGGAGAATGAAAGAACATTTCGATCATTCTGGGCATTTAGAAGGTAGTTTAATACGACTGATGAGGAGGATGAAACTGATAGAAGAGGATTCTACTGAAGAATTTCCATTCCGACCCTTCTACAACCTCTTCGTTCATGTGCAATCAATGGGTAATCTCAGAGGAGAAACGAGCACGTAATCTGATGAGTAGTAAATTTACTATGCTACCTTTGTGTTTATGTGTGTTTAGATTTGAACTTTGTGTTTGCATTGATTAGGATGTATGCTTTTAGATCTCTGTATAGTTGAGACTAAGCATAGGATGCTTTGTTTTCAGCATTTTGAGTGTTGTGGTGTACTTAGGTGTGTTATGTAATGTATATTGTACCCTCAGAATTTATATATAAATGTGATGTCTTGTGTTGTGAAATTTTATTTGTGCTAAGTACATCAGTTAGTCACTTAAAATTATGTCTATAATGATTAAATGAATGTTGATGAGCTTGAAATTGATCGAAATCACAAAAATCTGGAATTTGAACGTTTTGAATAGAGCCCGCCGACGGCACCCTCGACGCCGCCGACGGAGGGAATTTCCCGAGACTTAGGTTCAATTTCAATAGAGCGTACCGACAACGCCATCAACCTCTCCCTACGGTGAGGTCACAAAAAAACACCTTTAACCATGATTTTGACCAGTCAACCGTCAGTATTCATCACCCCCTTCCTCTTAAAAATGCCATTTTTCAACCTAGGGCTTGAAAGATCTTGGATTGGGAGGTGATTTCAAGACTTTTTGACACTGGATTTGATCTTCTCTAGGTAAGAGCTTCACTCCAAGCTAAAAATATTTGATTTTCACCTTGTATTTCTTCCACATTGAGGAGATCCAAAAATTTTAAGAATGTGAAGAAAATTTGGGAAGAAATTCATGGATCTTAATGTTGAACTCTTTGAATTACCATAGGAAGCCATGATTTGCATATTTGAAGTGTAAATTGGAATTCTTTGATTTGATTAGATTAAAATGGATCCACAACAAAAGAGACGAGTTGAGTTCGATGAGTCTCGCTTCGTCAATGCGATGGCTCAAACCCGATTTACCTCAATGTTTAAAGGAAAAAAGTGTATACAAGATCGAGTTTTCAAGAGTCCGGGTGGAGAAATTGAACGGGTTACTGTCGAGCGGAGGTGGGAAAACTTTTGTTACACCACCAATAAAGCTGATAGAAATGTGGTGAAAGAATTCTACGCCAGTGTAACCTATTCTGAAGATGGAACTGTGAAAGTACGTGGAATTTACCGCCGCCCGCATCAACACCTTTTA
>NW_018237684.1:0-818 GCF_001263595.1 Phalaenopsis equestris | reverse complement strand
TATCTAACACTTACAATTTGATATTTACATTTAAAGCACTTTGGCGCTATATATTTATGCATACAAATACTATTTCAATCATTTTTAAGAAGTTAGTAGGAGTGATATTTTTAATGTAATGTTAAATATTAAAGTTTAGGTGTTAGATATGTAAGTAAATAAGAATCGTGAGCAAATTCCTTAACCTTTGAATAGTGAGGCTAATTTTACATTTATTTTCTGTATTTTCAATGAAGGATGGGAGTGAATTCTTTAACAGTAGTGGGGGCATTGATTGAATTTAAATATTATTGAAATTATGTAAAAATAATTCATTAATTTAATGTAATTAGTTTCCTATCTCTAAAGAAGTCCATAAGATGTAGGATTCTCAAGGTAGCTTAGTATTATAAGCGCATTTATAAGCGCACGTTCGTAATTCAACTAAATAAACTTCTTACTAATTAATCTTGTAGAAAAAGACTATATTACGAGTATAGGAGAGAACTTTCAGGAAATTTTCCAACCAATGTGCTATAAATAGGGATAGGGCAAGAGAGCTAGAATTATGCCAACTCTCATGGAAAGAGTTCAGTTTTCTCTACTATTGCTAATCTTTACTCTATCTTTCTATTGCTTGAGAGCGGAAAGCGAAGGTGGCCCAGCTATTCGCAAGGTGAACCAACGATGCAGTGCTCCGGAAAGAGATACCCTTCTTGATTTTAAGCAAAGTCTATCTGATCCTCAACTCGTTCTCTCAACTTGGGATATAGATGAGGATTGTTGCACGTGGAAAGGAATCAGTTGTAGTAATAAAACCAATCATGTCATCAAGCTCG
>NW_018237683.1:0-463 GCF_001263595.1 Phalaenopsis equestris | reverse complement strand
GATCAGTCAACCTAAATAACACCTGAATAGGTCGGACAGAGCTTACTTCTGCAGCTGGTTGACCAAAGTAAAATATGGTGAGATTTTTGTACCTCTTTTATACTGTTTTTAATGATATTGCACTTTAAAGAAAAGATATTTTTGATGTTTTGTTGCAGGAATGATGAATTAAGGTCAATGGAGCAAAAAGATGCAAAAGGAGCAAATTTGGAGCAAAAATGACCAAATTGTGAAAATTTTGCCTTGGGCGCCGACGATGCCATCGACGCCACCGCGCCCCCGCCGGTGGGTTTTTCCCGAGAGTCCAGATAAAATTAATACAGAGGAGTGCCTACGGCGCCATCGAGGCTACTGAAGGTGAGACCGGTGAGATAACGACTTCTTGTGTTCGAGTGGCAGTTTTTGACGGTTTTTGGGCTGGAATAGTTTTTTTAAACTCAAAAATTCGAATTCAAGTTCATAT
>NW_018237682.1:0-319 GCF_001263595.1 Phalaenopsis equestris | reverse complement strand
ATAGAATAAAAATAAATTAAATTATATTTAAATTATGATATAATAAAAATAATAAGATTTCAATCTTACGGCAACCCTTAACATCCTACGACTGTGTGAGTAGACTTACCAAAATGACCTTTTTTTTCGCGAATAAGTTGAGTCTGGGCTCGCTCGTATTCTGCTCTTTTACACCCCTACTTATGGAGCCTTAATTTTAAAGTGGATCTCACATTATATATATGCTTTTTTCTTTTTTAATATTTAACTCTGAAGAAAAGAGAGAATTCTTTATTTTATTATAAGAAAATACATGTTTCTACCTTCAAAGCATCTCTCA
>NW_018237681.1:0-1349 GCF_001263595.1 Phalaenopsis equestris | reverse complement strand
ATATGATTATTCCCAATTGAAGTGTGTAAATATTTTGGAGATTTGAGAGTTTCTTAGATTACTAAACTCTTTAGTTTAAAACTAAAAAGATATCTAATAAGTGGAGGAAGAGTATTTTGGTCCCCATTTTTAAGAATAAATGAGATGCACAAGAGTGCAAATTATAGAGAAATTAAGTTGATGTGTATATTTTAAAATTATAGGAGAGGGTAATTAAACAAAGTTTAAGACGTGACACAAATATACTCATAATTAGTTTGGATTTATGCTGGGCAGGTCTACTATGTAAATTATACATTTATTGAGATGTTTGATGTAGAATTACAGAGAGAGTAAGGAGGATCTACATATGATTCTTATTGATTTAGAAAAAACTTTCGATTAGGTTCCCAAAGAAGTCCTTTAGAGAGTTCAATAGAAGAAAAGTATCGGTATGACTTATATTCAAGTCATTAAAGATATGCATGCTAGAGCTTTCACTTGTGTTCAAACAGACAGAGAATTGGCAAAGTAGTTTCCTATTTCAGTTGGATTAGATCAGAGATCTACTTTAAGTCCATATCTTCTTGCTTTAGTTATGGATGCTCTTACTGAACATTTATAGACCTTGGTGTATGTTTTCGCTGATGATATCCTTCTTGAGGATAAGACTAGAGAAATAGTTCAAAAAAAACATGAACTACAGAGGTCAACATTGGAGCCTAAAGGTCAGAATCTAAAAACCTTCGTTTGAGTAGAACTAAATTGAATACATGGACTGTAATTTTAGTAGTAGTAGCTTTGGTGGTAGAGTTATAACTATGAGTGATCAAATCATTAAAAAAATGTGAACGTTTTTGAACGTTTTAGATATCTCGGGTTTATGATGGTGATATAGATGAGGTTGTTATTAGAAGAATTTAAGTCAGTTGATTGAAGTGGAGGAATGCATCGGACCTATTGTGTGATAGAAAAGTTCCGCTTAGACTGAAAGAAAAATTTTATATGCTATTAATAGAATTCAAATTGGTTAGCGGTGAGGCCAAAAATGCTCTACGACGCAAAATGTTGGCTTTTAAAAGAGAAGCATAAAACAAAATTAAGTGTTGCTGAGATGAGAATGCTTATGTGGATGAGTTGATGTTTAGAGACAAAATGCGAAATGAATATATTCTTGAAAGGTTGGCGTAGCTCCAGTGGCAAACAAGAGAATTGTGATTTTTATGTTAACTAAAAGAGTCACCTTAGATGGTTTGGTCAAATTAAACATCAACCATCTGATGATCCGATTATGAGAGTAGATTTTTTAAATTCAACTTACGTTAAGAAAAGGATGAGGTCGACCTAAAAATACTTGAACATATTGTATA
>NW_018237680.1:0-426 GCF_001263595.1 Phalaenopsis equestris | reverse complement strand
TATACATATCTATCATCTAAATTTCGATATTTATTAATATAACATTTTTGTGTCATAAGTATGTCAAAATGTAAGCACGAATAGATTTATAGTACTTAAGAAAAAAAATAGTAGTAATGATAGTTTAAATATCATGTTAAGAAATTTGTTGATTTAAAAATAAATCTAAAAATTTTATGTATTTCATATGTTAATACATAAAATTTATATTGTATTTCTGGAAATCCCCTAACATAAAATAGTAGTGGCAACTATGTATGCCCAGACGTTTGTTGAATGTGTTGTGATATACACCAGTTGTTGTGGTATATATATAGAAATAAGATAGGAGAACGATCAATGAAGCGAAAAATAGGACGAGAATGTTCACACCAGAAAACAGTAACACAGGAGAACACACAGATTTACGTGGTTCAGCAAATTGCC
>NW_018237679.1:0-719 GCF_001263595.1 Phalaenopsis equestris | reverse complement strand
GGATATTTGAGTGTCTTAACTATAAAAGAATTGAGCGATCATAGACTCGTTGGATTCACCTTGCCGAGACACTCGACTCAACTGTAAACTCGTTATATTTGACATTTGTTTAAACTTCAAATATGTCCAGAAAAGTTCAAAATATGGTTTAATGGCTTGATTGAAGCTCGATTTGGTTCATTTTAGATTAATATTGGTACCATTGGGTTCATCTCATCAAGTTAGTCAATTTGCCTATAAGTTCGTTTAGATCAGAGCACTAGAAGATTTTTTGTAAAATTCTTAGTATTTTTGCCGAAAAGGTTGTTCAAAGATCAATGTCATGCATTGAGATTCAAGTCGGATTATGAAGATTTGTTGGAGGTGTATAAGAAATCAAGACTTAAGCTTTTGTCAAAAAAGGTTATTTTTGTAATTTTCATAAATTTACATTTATATAATCGAGTTAGGCTTCGTTTGAGAATGCATGCAAGTTCTATTCGGTTACTGCGAGCGTCGTCGCACAGATTTTCTTTTTTTATGTGGAAAAGCAGGATTTTACGACATTGTTCTCCTGAAATTATTTCACCAGAACAACATTTTTTTGTCGTTTTAAAACTCAAGCTTTGTTGCTCATTATGTCACGCGGCTTCTGAAGGAGCAACAATGAAGCTCCTTCAAATGAACCCTTATTTAAGCCTTGAAGCTCCTTCAAATGAACCCTTATTTAAGCCTGCTTC
>NW_018237678.1:0-379 GCF_001263595.1 Phalaenopsis equestris | reverse complement strand
CTCACTGACTCCTGCCCTCATTGGGTCTTTTTGTTATCCTCTGCACGTTCTTCGAGGCACATTAGAGCATGGATTAAACGCCGAGGAGCTTAGAGAAAGCAAAGGAAATCTGTCTGCAACCATCACGGTGGTGAGATTTTCTAACTCCTAGTTGGCTCTAGGTTTTAGTGGTGTCCAGGCCTTTGGGTTCGAACGCCCAAACGAGGTGCGTACGCTGGCTTGAGTTGGCATAACAACATACCTATGTGATTGATCGTCAATTTTCTAAAGGGAGCCATAGGGTAGAAATCCCATGCATTGACCAATTTTGTACGAAGTCGATTGATCCCCCGTGTTGTGAGCCTTCGGCCTTAACCCCGCCGGGTCGGGATCCTCATTT
>NW_018237677.1:0-1926 GCF_001263595.1 Phalaenopsis equestris | reverse complement strand
AAAAATTGAAGTTTAGATTATGTAAATACATCGGAATTGAGTTGTATGCATGTAAGCCTTCCTTTGATTTATCAACCTAGTGTTCTTGCTCTTTACTATTATCTTAATAATTTACCTTTACTGGGATTCTTGTGACAGGAAATTTGTTATGGTTCTAGGAAGCGACCTTCCACATTTTATGATATTTTGAAGGTGAAATAATCTATTGTTTTATGTTCTGCGGCATGGGTTGATCAAGCTAATCAGCTCATCCACGTAGTTCTTTCCAGGTTCAACAAACATTATGATTATTGTATGAATGCCTGTTTTTTCTATAAAATTAGAGCTCAAACCCTGTACTTCTTTTTTAAATAAATAAATTGTCAGAATTATCTGCTAGAATCTACTCGAAATAACCTCTCAAGCCAGATGTAATGAAATGTCAGATGCTAAAATTTGTCAGATGTTGGATAAACTACGACCAATGACTTACTTTTTACCTATTTTGCTGTGTATTTTCCTATTGTTATGGGGACATTTGAGCAAATTTAATCGCAAACGCACGTGCACCACACGCGGCGCACATGCATATGCAACCCTAAAAGAGGAACTCCAAAATTGTTTATTTATTCAAACATTTACCAGAATATAGTCCTTTTTTATTTGCTTTTCAAACTTCATTTAATTCTCCTAATAATCACTTGAAATGATTTGTTTCTTTTCTTCTTTGCAGCATCGAGTGTATTTATCTTGGTCTTATCAGTTGAGCATACAAGAAAATGTTTTTATTTAATATTTTCTTAATGCAAGACCTAAAATAAAAAACTCTTATCTTGCAGAATTACAGGATTTTCATTATTTAATATATGACATTTCTTCTATTGATTCATTTTCTGCAATTTTAATCTAATGTTATGTAAGGCATGCCATCTATTAGCAATTCTTCAAAGTGGCTTGCGTTTTAATTTTATTTTTAAGCGTAGCCCTAGTTTTAGAATGGTTTTTGCGAGGATCTTGGCTACTTAGTTGGTCTCTATTATCTCAGATTAGTAAGGACTTAACTCTTTTAACAAACTAAGTGGATTGGCCTTTAACTTGAATCCTAGTTCAATCTTCTTTGTTTGGTCAATTTAATAAAATAGATTGGTCTTATGCCATGTTTAGGCAATCATAAGCTAATTAACACCAAGTTGATTTGGACTTAGCCGGTTTAGTTGGAACTCATCGACATGCTTCTGTAGGGTCAACTTTTAGTACGTCAACAACTCTTCTCTTTGGCTAGAAACTCTTCTTAGGCCTCTTAACTCGACTCGCTCTTGAGGACTCTTTAGTTGGTGCCTAGCACTATATGTTGATCTCCTAACTTCTTATCACTAGAATTCCTTCTGGCTGAATACTCATTGACTTCTCTTGAAAAGTCTTTCTTCTCGACAACTTGCTTGCTTCTCCATTTTGAGGCGCCTTTTTCATCTCTTGAAAAGTCTTTCTTCTCGACAACTTGCTTGATTCTCAGTTTTGAGAAGTCTTTTCTTTTGACGAGTTATCGGCGCCTTCCTCGAAGAAGTCTTCTCATTTAATGAATTCTCAATATCTTTTTTCAAGGAACCTACTTTCTTAGTGCCTTCTTTTCATGCCGATCTTCGTTAAAGACTCGTCGCCTAATGGCACCCCATCTTGGTGCTTAGGACCATCTTTTCCTGAAGACACCAGCTAATGACATGATGCTTGGTGGCATATTGCCTTGGTGTTAGGTATTAACTTCTTGACACCATCATCATCATTCCATGTCGACTCTTGGCTAACAAATTCCTACTTTTAGGCATCCTACTATAAAAGGCGGAATTGTAGGAACAAATAGACTCTTATGAATAACTACTCTTCTTTCTATTAGACTTTTTTTAAAAAAATATATTTTCATGATATTTCTTGTATTCTCTTTTTTTTTTT
>NW_018237676.1:0-1124 GCF_001263595.1 Phalaenopsis equestris | reverse complement strand
TGTACACTCAAGGTTATACGAGAAAGTCAAAATACACTTAATATTTACGAAAGTTGCAACAAATATCAGATAGTGATATTTGATTTCTTGTTAATTAAAATTTTAATTTCAAAGGAGATTTAAGTTAATTAACTCTATCTTTATGGATCTCAAAGAAAATTAACAATTTCTTTTTTCCAAGGCAAGTATTACTAGCCGTATAAGACTCAACAATTAGAAAAAAAATATTACGTTCGAATGCAAGCTGCGTTCGAACAACGGCTGCGATCCACCCAGAAGGAGCAGAGGAAGAAAAAAACGACTTCCAGTGGATCGCAGGCGTTGTCTGGATGCAACTTGCGTCCAGACTCTAGACATAATTTTTTTTTTTTCCTACAATTACTAGAATTTTATTTTTATTTCATTGATATCATATTTTATAGATTAAAGTTGAAATTGAACAAATTAGTCTTTTTTCCATTTTCTAAATAAATATATTTTAGTTTTCTTAGACTTCATAGTTAAAAAAAGAGACATTTACACACATACAACGCAAATCTTATGTATTTATATATCTAACATCAAAACATTCATATTTACATGCATAACACTCAAAATCTTAGCACCGCATTAAGAAAAATCATCATCATTGTCTCTTTAAAAGTGAGATATACATTTTCATGTACAGTTTAATGGCACAAAATGGTATTAAAAGCGTAAATATAAATTTTTGAGTGTTAGTTATGTAAATACATAAAAATTATGTGGCTTTTATGTAAAATTTTCCTTGAAATTTATTTATAGGTGACACGTGTGGTTGAATAAATTTATAATAATCAATTATTTATTTATTTTTTTTAAGACCTGTAAATCAGCTTCGACTTAGCAATGGGATTGAATAATAATTTAATTATGATAAATACTGTCATTTATATATTCGCAAATTTAAAATTTTAGAACAAAATTCGCAGGTTTTGATCCGACTTTTATGGTTTTTACTGTACGCTTTGCTGCATAATTAAAAAAATGTAATTAAAAAAAAGAATGTGGGCCCGGCAGAATAGTCATGGCTTTAACGTGAAAGCATTTACATCATGTTGTCATTTGAAGTATTTATTTTTATTTTATTTTTTTGTTATATCATA
>NW_018237675.1:0-955 GCF_001263595.1 Phalaenopsis equestris | reverse complement strand
TTGTTGGATAAGGTAAATTAATGATCACTTGAATTATAGCAAGATCTACTTCCATACAATTTTCTAATATATGATGACCTAATACAATTCCTCCTACTACCATAAATTGTCATTTTTCCTAGTTAAGGACTAAATTTTTTTCTTCAGAGTGCTTAAGAACTTTAGATAAATATTCTAAACATGAGTCAAATGAAGTTCCAAACACTGAAAAGTCATCCATAAAGACTTCAATCCCTTTTTCAAATAAATCACAAAAAATTACCATCATACATCTTTGAAATGTAGTGGGGGCATTACATAAACCAAAGGGCATCCTTCTAAAAGCAAAAGTACCATAAAGACTGGTAAATGTTGTTTTTTTCTTGATTCTTAGGAGATATTTGAATTTGGTGAAAACCGATATATCAATCCAGAAAATAAAAGTATTTGTGCCCAGCTAGTCTATCCAGCATTTGATTTAGAAAGGGTAGTGAAAAATGATCTTTCCTAGTGGAAAGATTTAATTTTCTATAATCAATGCATATTCCCCACCCAGTAACTTGTCTAGTAGGTATTAACTCATTATGCTCATTCACTGTTACAGTTACTCCTCCTTTCTTAAGAACACAGTGAATTGGACTAACCCATGTACTATCTGAAATAGGGTAGCTAATTCCAACATCTAACCACTATAAAATTTCTTTCTTAACAAACTCTTTCATAACATGATTTAATCTCGATTGTGGATCAGACTTAGTTAGCAATTTTCTTCCAGACTAATTCTATGCATACAAATTGAAGGACTGATTCTTTTATTATCAGAAATTGTCTATCCGAAGGCTTTTTTAAATTTTTTTAGAATTTTCATCAGCTTTTCTCCTTCTTCTTTGTTAACTTCGAGGAAATTCTAACAGGTGAAGTAGAGGAATCTTTTGAAAAGTCATATTTTAAATGCTCAGGAAGTAATTTCAACTCA
>NW_018237674.1:0-350 GCF_001263595.1 Phalaenopsis equestris | reverse complement strand
CTAAGACTAGAATAGGAAATAAAAGCTACCACATTCTAAAAATAAGAGCTAAAAATCTGTCTATTCACAATCTAAATTTTTGCCTATAGAATCAAGTCTATTACTGCAATTGATTCCTATAATCTCGTTAACATCGGCCTGCCCTTTCAAACTCATGATGGTATAGTGGATGTCATATTGAGTTTATTCAATAGATCTTGAAAACGCGTGGGATGATGGGTTTTGATGAAAATTAAAAGTATGGTGCCCTGAGTAACATGATCACAAATAAAGTGATAATAAATTTCAATATGTTTGGTACACCAATGAAAAATGTCATTATGACAGATCTGTATAGCACTTCTATTATC
>NW_018237673.1:0-215 GCF_001263595.1 Phalaenopsis equestris | reverse complement strand
CAATTTTTTAAGTTAAAATTATTTGGTATGAAAAGCTAAGACTGCGTTTTTCTATTTAAAGTAACGGAAATTGTATTTTTGAAGTATTAAGAATTTTAGAGTTTTATGTAACAAGAAAAGAATGAAATCTTATGAAAAATCATAAACTATTATGGATTATTAAAGTGAAGAAAGGTAAGAAGTTTTCACTTTAAGAAGGAGATAGTGAAGTTCAA
>NW_018237672.1:0-768 GCF_001263595.1 Phalaenopsis equestris | reverse complement strand
TCCTCGTGCTTCTCTAACCTGACTGACCCAACATACCTCTTTATATGTGGTTGTTTAGTGCGCCTAGGGTGTTAAAAGGCTCCCCGACCCAAATGAGGTGTAAGTCCTTTTGTTTGGAGCGTTTCCAGCTTTGTAGCTGAACTTCCACTTTCTTTTCTTTCCTGAGGCATCCTCGTCACTTCGACAGGAATAAGTCCCACCTCTTGGAGCTCCAGCTTTTAGTTATAGGATAGAGCTTTTTTTTCCTTTAACCTTAGGGCTACCGAAGTTCCCGTGGATGACGCAATTCACGGATTGCTGACCGGGGATCTCAAGACGTGTTGGGTCGATTACCTTCATGACGGGGTAGAATTAGGGTCCTAGTAGCTGTGGATGATAAGTCTGTGGTACCCTGACCCAATTACCTCTACCTTCTAGGATTACTCTAACTTACTTTTGTTGAGCCCCTTTGAGCCTTGTCGCTTCTTTAACCTCGTCGATATCATTTTGACGGCCTGATGCCGATGAGCTGCCGCCCATTTAGGATAAAACAATTTTTCCTCTACCCTTATGGCCTGGACGTACTTTGACTTGTTGGGATATCCCCGTTAAGATTATTTAGGTTATTCTGTAGGTCTCGTGTGCCGATGAGCCACTACCCATTTAGAATGTGAGAGACTCACTCTCTGCCCAATGGCTTAGCATGAGCTTTGAAGCATCGGGACTGTTCCCACGTGAAATAACCTTCCTTTGCGTACTTATTGCCCCAGGTTCACGATAATCCAAGCA